>NW_023276807.1:258928391-259091060 GCF_003668045.3 Cricetulus griseus
CACTTCATCCTGGGCTGGGCCAAGGACCTTCCCTTTGTGTCCAGGGAAAGAGTGCATCCCTTCACCTAGGATGGGTTCTCAAAGTCCCTTCTTACACCAGAGAAAAATACTAATCCACTACCAGGGGCCCCCTGAGGTGCAGAGGCCTCCTAATTTACATCCATGTTCAAGGGTCTGGATCAGTCCTGTACTTGCCTCCCAGACAGCATCTGGGAACGATGTTTTCCCCCTTGTTCAGGCCAGCTGTTTCTGTGGGTTTCACCAGCCTGGTACCGACCCCTTCAATCTTCATTCCTCCCTCTCTTCAACTAAGTTCCAGAGTTCAGTTCAGTGTGTATGTGTGGATGTCTGCCTCTGCTTCCATCAGTCACTGGATGAGAGCCCTAGTTTGGCAAAAAAGTAGTCATCAATCTCATTTTAGGGGAAGGGCATTTAGGTTATCCTCTGCAGCATTGCCTGGATTGTCAGTTCCCGTCATCCTTGTAGGTCTCTAGAAATGTCCCTAGTGCAAGATCCCTCCTCGGACCTAAAATGACTCCCTCTAATATGGTATCTCTCATCCTTCTCTCCTCTATTCTTCCCACAACTCAATATTTCTGTTCCTCCACTTCCTCCCCTCCAATCCTCTTCTCGTGAACTCATTCTGGCAGCTCCCGTTCCCCTACCCTCATGCTCCCAATTAGCTCAGTAGTTCTTGCCTGTTTCCATTCCTGGTGTCCATGCATTTATCCCCTAGTGTATTTCATGTTTCCTAGTTTCTTTGGTGAAGAGGATTATAGGCTGGTAATCCTTTGCTCTATGTCTAAAATTCATATACGAGTGAGTACATACCATGTTTGTCTTTTTGTCACTGTGTTACCTCATTCAGTATGGTTTCTTCTAGTCCATCCATTTGCCTACGAATTTAAAGATTCCATTGCTTTTTTCTGCTGATTAGTACTCCATTGTATTAATGCACCACATTTTCTCTATCCATTCTTCAGTTGAGGGGCATCTAGGTTGCTTCCAGGTTCTGGCTTTTACAAACAATTCTGCTATGATCATGGTTGAACATATGTCCTTTTGTATGGTCGTGCATTATTTGTGTTTATATGCAAGAGAAGATTTGCTGGATCTTGAGGTAAACTGATTTGCATTTTTCAGAGCAAATGTCATAGTGATTTCCAGAGTGGAATTACAAGTTCGCACTTTCACCAGCAATGGAGGAGTGTTCTCTTCTCCAAATCCTCTACAGCATAGATTCTAATTGGTATTTTTTATTTTAGCCATTCTGACAGGTGTGAGGTGGTATCTCAGAGTTGTTTTGAGTTGCATTTCTCTGATGGCCATGATTTTGAGCACTTTCTTAAGTGTCTTTCAGCCATTTCAGATTCCTCTGTTGAGAATTCTCTATTCACTTCTGCACCCTACTTTTTAATTTCATTGTTTGGTGTTTTGATGGCTAGCTTCTTGAGTTCCTTGTATACTTTGGAAATCAGCCCTTTGTCAGATGTGGGGATGGTGAAGATATTTTCCCATTCTGTGGGCTGTCTTTTGTCTCTCTGTCTGTGTCCTTTGCCTTGCAGAAGCTTCCCTGTTTCAGGATGTCCCATTTATTAATTGCAGACGTCAGTTTCTGTGTTATTGGTGTAATGTTCAGGAAGCAAACTCCTGTGCCAATTTGTTCCAGGGTAACTTCCAATTTCTCTTCTAGAAGATTCAGTGTGGCTGGATTTATGGTGAGATCTTTGATCCATTTGCACTTAAGTTTCATGCATGGTGACAGGTATGGATCTATCTGCAATCTTCTGCATGACCGAATACAGTTGTGCCAGCACCATTTGTTGACGATGCTATCTTTTTTCCATTGTATGGATTTAGCACCTTTGTTAAAAATAATGTGTTTGTAGGTGTGTGGGTTAATATTAGCATTGTCAATTCAATTCCATTTGTCTATCTTTCTATTTTTGTGCCAATATCAAGCTGTTTTCTGAACTATGGCTCTAAAATAGAGCTTGAAGTCAGGGATGATGATGCCTCCAGATGATCCTTTATTGTACAGAGTTCTTTTGGATATCCTGGGTTTTTTTTATTTTTCCATATAAAGTTGAATATTGTTCTTTCAAGGTCTGTGAACAACTGTGTGGGATTTTGATGGGGATTGCTTTTGGCAAGATTGCCATTTTTACTATGTTGATTATACATAAAAAACAGCATGTGAGATATTTTCATTTTCTGGTATCTTCTTTAGATTCTTTCTTTAAATCTCAAAGTTCTTACTGTACAGGTCTTTCACTTTTTTGTCTAGTGTTACCCCAAGATATTTTTTGTTGCTTGTGGATATTGTGAAGGTTGTTGTTTCCCTGATTTCAGTCTCATTTGATTTATCATCTGTATATAGTAGGGCTACTGATTTTTTGAGTTAATTTTGTAGCCTGCTCCTTTGCTGAAGGTGTTTATCAGCTGTAGGACTTCCCTGGTGGAGTTTTTCGGGTCATGTATGTAGACTATCATATCATCTGCAAATAGTGAAAGTTTGACTTCTTCCTTTCCAATTTGTATACCTTTGATCCCCTTTTCTTGTCTTGTTGTTCTAGCTAGAACTTCAAGTACAATGTCGAAGAGATATGGAGAGAGTGGACAGCCTTATTCCTGATTTTAGAAGAATCACTTTGAGTTTCTCTCCATTTAGTTTGATGTGGGCCATTGGTTTGGTGTATATTGCATTTATCAATGTTTAGATATGTTCCTGTTATTCCTGTTCTCTCCAAATTCTTTGACATTAAATATTTACTTAGCAATTATTATACACATAGATGAAGTAATGAATTAGTTTCATATCTCTGACTGTAGAATTTCCTGGATGTAGAAGCCAAGTTACCACGTGAGCTTTAAATTTTAAAGTTTTACTTGTTCAAGAATAACTATTTAAGCTCATCTACATAATTTTATTTTATATTTTATTCATTTTTTATTGTTCTCTTGTGTGTTTTTTCCTCCATTTTTTACTTAAATTAGAAACAAGTTTGTTTTACATGTCAATCCCAGTTCCCTCTCTGCCCCCTCCTCCACTGCCCCCACAACTAACACCCTAACTATCCCATACTCCTTCTGCTTCCCTGGGAGGGTGAGGCCTTCCATTCAGGTTCTTCAGAGTCTGTCATATCCTTTGGGATAGGGCCAACGCCCACCTCATTGTGTCTAGAATCAAGGAGTATCCCTCTATGGGGAATGGGCTCCCAATGTCTATTCCAATGCTAGGGATAAATAATGATCTAATACAGAAGGCCCCATAGATTTCCAAGGTCTCCTCACTGACACCCATGTTCATGAGGTCTGCATCAGTCCCATGCTGGTTCCCGAGCTATCAGTCTGGGAACCAAGTGTTCCCCCTTGTTTAGGTCACCTGTTTCTGTGGGTTTCACCAGTGTGTTCTTCACCACTTTGCTCATCACTCCTCTTTCTAAACAACTGGATCCATGTTCAGTTCAGTGTTTAGCTGTGGGTATCTGCTTCCACTTCCACCAGCTGCTAGGTGAAGTATCTAGGATAGCATATAAGTCAGTCATCAAGCTCAATATCAGGCCAGGGCATTTAAGGTAGCCTCTTCTCTGTTGCTTAAATTGTTAGTTGGTGTGTCATAGTTGTAGATCTACAGACATTTCTCTAGGGCTTGATTTCTCTTTAAACATATAAAGGCTCCCTGTGTTATGGTGTCTCTTATCTTTATCACCTCTATTTTTTCCCCAACTCAAACTTCCTGCTTCCTCATGCCCTCCTCACCCCTCCTCTTCTCCCCCTCTCATTCTCTTAGCTCCTTCTACACTCCCCTCATGCTCCCAATTTTCTCAGGAGATCTTGACAAAATGGCAGCCCACAGAATGAAAAACGTTATTTACCCGACATCTGACAGAGGGCTGATCTCTAAAATTTACAAAGAACTCAAGACACTAGTCTCCAAAACAACAAACAATTCAATTAAAATATGGGGCACAGAACTAAATATACAATTCTCAATTCTCAATAGAGGAATCTAAAATGGCTAAGAGACACATAAGAAAGTGTTCAACATCTTTAGCCACCAGGGAAATACAAATCAAAACAGCTCTAAGATACCATCTTACTCCCGACTGAATGGCAAAAATCAAAGACACCTCAGTCATTTTGTGCTGGAGAGGATGGGGAGAATGGGGAACACTCCTCCACTGCTGGTGGGAGTGCCAACTCCTACAGCCACTTTGGAAATCAGTATGGTGATTCCTCCGGAATGTGGGAATCAGTCTACCACAAGATCCAGCAATTCCATTCTTAGGCATATACCCAAAAGAAGCACATTTATACAACAAGGACATGTGTACAATGATGTTCATCGCAGCATTATTTCCAATATCCCAAAACTGGAAGCAACCTAGATGCCCTTCCACTGAAAAACTGATAGAGAGAATGTGGTACATTTACACAATGAAATACTACTCAGTGGAAAAACAAAAACAAAAACAAAAAACAAAACAAAACAAAACAATGGAATCTTGAAATTTGCGGGCAAACGGATGAAACTGGACGAAACCATTCTGAGCTAGGTAACCCAGTCACAAAAAAGACAAAGATGGTATGTACTCACTCGTGTATGGATTTTAGAGCTAGAAGAAAGGATAACCAGCCCAGAATCAATACCGTGAGAAAAGCTTGGAAACAAGGACGACTATAAGAAAGACAGATATCGTCCCACGGAGAAGGAGAAAGGGACAAGATCTCCTAAACCTCAGTATAATTATGGATATTCTTTCTTTAAACCATAAAGGAATAGCCACTTAGAAACAATTCAAGCAAACATGCCTTTCAATTTTAATTATTAATGCAGAAGATTATTAATAACAGTAAATCAAATACACTTTATAGTACTTCATTTTAGGCTTTGACTATGATATCATTTGATTGCCAGCTTGCTTGGCTTCACATATTCATTCATTTGAATAATATAGAAAAATTATAAATCTCATTAGGGATTATTATCCAAGTTCTATTACATATGGAAATGCTACATGCTGGAAGAAAAACAAAGCGGTTTTATCTGTCAGATTAGTTTTTCCTGTGACTGGAAATTTTCACTTTAGCAATCATACTGGTTTACAAAATTAGGACTGGGATTTCTTTCATTCATTAAACTTCTTTTGTTGCTGTCTTGGGCAATCAAATCATCACTTGGTTTGATATCTTCTGGTTACTTTATCGATAGTCTGGAATTATTTTTGTCTGACAACAAATTTCTGGTGAAATATATCAATAAGGCCTCTTGGTTCAACTATGTTGATACCTTTTAAATATTTTGCCTGAGGTTGACAGAGCCATTGATTACTACTATTTGGATGTGACCCTTCTGTGACCACTATACAATTTATCAAGCATGCTGATGAGCATGCTATTCGAAATGGTGCTAAGAGGTCTTGGTAAAATACTGATTTATTAGATTTTTTCTTTCTCTTTATCTAAGAAGCCTGTCATCCTGTCACACTGCATGAGAAATGATTTCAAGTTGGCTGAGTTTGAGACAGAAAGAACAAACACTTTGCCACTCACCATTCAGCACAAAAGCTAGAGCCATGCTTAATGCTGAATGTAGTGAAAGAATTGCTGACATGAACTCTTTCTACTGCATGCAATTTAATTATTCTTTTTTCTTTGTCTTTGATATTAAGAGTAGAATCATTACCCAACAGAGTAAAATATACAGTGCCCTAAGCAAAAGGTGGTAGTCATAAATTTCTTCTCCATCATAATTTCTCTATCAATATAGTAGTCACATATATGAATTCATTATGTTTTAAATTTGCCATGTATTGTTTGACATCCATGGCTGACAGATGAGGACATTCTAGAAATCATTCAAAGACTGATGCCCTTGGTTGAGCATGAGAAGTAAATAGATAACTTGTAGGTCAAGTGGTTTGATTGTGTTTCTAATGGGTATATTAAGTGTAGTCACTTCTTTGAGTTTGCAAGTAAATCATTTTAAACAATGCATAATAAATTCAAATGAGGTAACATACTTAGTGCTTATCAAGACAAAGAATATATAGCAAGCATGTTATAATTGTTTATAATCCTACATCATCATCCAAATTACATGCATCTATAGCTTATTGAATACAACACACATGAACCAAAACTTGATTTGATTGTTATGATAAACTTGTTTAAAAATGGCATTAAAGATTTATAATTTGTAAGAAGAGACAATTTTAGGCCTAAACACTGTTTTTAGCTAATATTCATTCTTAAAAACATATTGGAATATTTATTTTCTCAAAATAAAATATGGAAGAATGACATTTCACTCTACCTGATATAATACAAATGAATCATGTCATTTTTATTATATTAATCAAATGCCCCTATGATTTAAATGTAGATACTGAATAGGTAATAATGAAAGACAAAACACACAGAAAATAGTTAATAGTTTTGTAGTCAATAGTATTTTCATGGCTATGTAACCAAAGCACATAGGAACCCCTGACAATATATAGATTATGTTCAGTGAAAATGTTCTTCAACAGAAATAAAAAGAATATTATCAACAGGAATTCTGACATGGGAATACTGTTTGTGAGGCACCTTCTACCAATCAAAGAAATCTTTGAACACTGCCTGTGTCTTTAAGTATTGTATCTATGTTTCCTTTAATGGTTTCAAATGTTTACAGTTTTCAAATTTGTATTATATTTATATATTTGATGTGTGTGCATGTGTGAATGTAATGTGGTTCATATAGCAATGGCATTGCATTGGAGGAAGCTGATTTTCCCTTCCCTAGCAGGTATTAACTAAAAACAGTTTCTTGATGAGGAGTGACACTTCTGGTTTATGTCCCCTTTCTCTGGCTGACATTTTGTCTGACTTAAACTTGGGTTCATATGTGAGTTGTCACACTTCTGTGGGTTTGTGTGTATCATTCTTGTTTTTTTCTAGTAGAGTTTCTGTGGAGTCAGACATCATTTCTGATTCTCATAAGAGTTATTGCTCCTCAGCCCTGGATAAAGACATCTCATTGAAGATCAAGGGCTCAGAAGTCTTTCAGTCTCTGCACATTTACCGGCTGTGAGTTTCTGTGTTAATCCCATTCTGACACAAGGAGTTTCTCTATTGAGGGTTGAGTAATTCACTGTTCTATGGGTATAACAAGTTACCATTAATAGTCATTTTATTGCTATAGCAGAATTATAGTAGTAGGTTTTCTGATAGGGCATATGATCTAGTAGTCCCACACTCTTAGCCAGTTTTGCAGTGTTGGTATAAGTTTAATTTCAGGCAATCAGGCAAAATCCCATCAAAAAGTGTTGTGTATCCCTATACTATTTGTGTCATAATTGAACCAGTGTTATCTTGCAGGAATATTGCTGTTGTAGTTCTTTCGGTTTATATATTGATGACGGATGATTACTCGGAGCCTCTGGTAGTGTGCAAAGTATCTTCCCACTCCATAAATGCTAGTCAGTCAGAACAAAGTTTCTACTGGGGCAAAAGCCTGATAATTTGTCAGAAAATATTCTCAGTGACCTACTTTCACCCACCATGTTCTATTCCCTACTTTTTACCCTTGTACAAGAATGCAATAAGTTTAGGGATACATCAAGGGATTAATATCACTGACTAAGACATAGCCCAAAACTCCATTCATGCCTCCTGAATGGTTCTACAAGCTGGACAATGGGTTTTCATCATATGAGGCACTTCAGGTTCTATTTTCCATACAAATTGTCCTAGCACTACTGTTTTATTTCTTGTAAGGATGATCGGCTTTGAAGTTTGCTGTTTCTCTGTTTGTTTGTCTTAGTTGTTGCTGTTCTTTTTTCCCCTTCATGTGATATTATGTTATAAACTTCTCTTTATAATTTCACATGAGAAATGAAAAGAAAAACAGGGTTGAACAATGGAACAGTTAAAAGAGCAGTCTCCTCAGACTTACTTTCATATACCATTTTAATTAACTCTCCAGTGATGAAACTGGCTGTGTTAGCCTTATTATCTTTGTCACCAGAAAGGTTTCTAGAAGGGACAATAAGGAGACCTTGATTTCACCTACAGATAGTAAGAACCATCTCCAAGTTTACTTGCCTTATTTTAATACAAAAGAGACATTTTGTCAGCAAGTATCTTCTGTTGCTATACACAATTTGAGAATAAAGATCTTATTAAAATGTTATTGTTCAGGAGGAAAAAAAAGACTGGAGCTAAATGGATGCATTTATTCAGGTTGTTTTTTGCTTGGTAAATATGCAATACTACATTTTCACCCCAGGGTAACATTTCTAGAGTTGTTTGTTAATATTCCTATTGCTGATACAGCATTTAGACAAAGCAATTTTTTGAAAATAAACATTCAGCAAGATCCTACACAGCATTTAGTGGTAATGGGATCTTGTTAATATATTAACAACTTTATTGACTGTGGACATAAAATTTCATCACTCCATGCTGCTCTGCCTAATCTAAACTTAGAAGCCACATAAATGGGTTCGCAGAGCCATTGCTTTAACACTCTTGACATACAGATATGGCTTTGGATATATAAGGCTTGAAACATATGAATACAAATTACACCTTACATAGTGATATCTTTCTTCTTTTGTCATCATTATTTTTAAGATTCCACAGTGCATAAAATACTATTATGCTATAGTACACAGAGACAGCGGGCATCACTCCAAATGCTTGTGGCACTCAGAGACAAGCACCTTGTAAAAAAGGGAATACCAAATGAATCTTAGTTACAGCTGGACGCAGCACAGCATAGAGAAAGCTTTGAAGGAACCAGGCTTGTGAAACATGGGAGCCTAGTTTCTTCAATGGAAGGAAAATGACTGATGTGTGGTCTCTCAGATGGCTGGGGTGAATATTGTTTTGCAATGTGTTGATATATATATATATAATATATATTATATAATATATAATATATATAATATATATAATATATATATATCCAAAAATATCTCAAGCCTTCCTAGATAAAACACACATACTTATGGAAATTGTTTCATGTATGTTGCAACCTCCACAACAGAATCTATACTTGTGCTTATTAAATTTCCTTCTTTGGCCATTGCCTGGAAGATTGTTTATCAGCCCCTATAACTCATTTTTACTGTAAAGGTCACAGGTGCTTTTGTTACTTTGCTAGGCAGTTTCTATGTAGCTATGCCTAAAGCTTTGTTGTGATAATTTTCATGGGATAGCCTTTTCCCAAAGTATTGCTGTGCTTAAATGAGTAAGAAGAATGAACCAAGAAGAATAAACCAATGCCTGCAAAGATGGTATAGTCTAGAGTTTTATTTTTACGTTGGGCAGATAATTTTCCTGGAGGCCATGAGGGATTCTGGGTTGCTGACATATAAATCAATAGCATTTTATATGAGCTTCAAATTTTGCTTTACATATCATTGTATTGGTATATAACATTTTGATGCATGAAAACATAAATACACAGTGCTAGTATTCAGGCATCTATACTGGCTTGCCCTTGGGGTTCTGACAGGATATGCCCTCAATTATAGCCACTAAGAGCACCACCTATGTATATTCACTGTTCCCCTTTAAAAGGGCCCTGTCTACCTTCTCTCTCTCTCTCTCTCTCTCTCTCTCTCTCTCTCTCTCTCTGTCCTTCTCTCTGTTCCCTCATTCCTCTCTCTCCCCCTCTTTCCTCTCTCCTGTCTCCTGCTGTCCTCTCACCCATGGTCAGTATCCCGCATCACTTTCACCTTGTTATGATCCATTTCCCTAATTAAAAAACCCCTCTGCTTGAACACTGTCTCATGGCATCTTTCTCTCCCACTCTGCTTTCTTAAATTACAACACAAAGTATAGATAAAATTAAATATGAAAAACAGAATATCTATGAGTGAATTAATGAAACTACGGTTTCTGTTTAGGAAGAGAGTTTGGGGTAATGATCCTCAACAGCAGCCTAGTAGCTAAAGTTCATGAAACTATCCCACTATAACAGAGTCCATAAAAGTGATGAGCTAAATGTATTCCACATATCTATAAATTTATCTTGGCAGTGTTTTAGGTTACTGAATCAACAATGAGTGTCATTATGTGAATATGAAACTAAATAGCCACAGTAATCTCACATGTTTAAATACAATTCCACAATTGTGGCTAAGATGAATTAATAAATGTTTATATTATGTGAGACAATTATTTTCCAAACATGAAATATATTTTACAAACTGGATGAAACTTATATGAATAAAAAAGCTGTAATAATTCCTTATATTAAAATTTATTTTGCTTCATTAAACTCCTTACAAATATTTTTTATCATATGGCTTTTATATTCATTACTTGAATGGAATTGTTAAATATTTCATACTTTTGTAACTTATTAGAATGACACATAAAGGAAGAAAAAATGACTGACATAGGACATTTTTCTACTATGTGAGTTTGCATGTAATTGATTTGGGGGAATACTTTTCTTGTGTTTATTAGTATTATGCTTATGTGAGTATGGAATATGTTTGTGTATATGTAGATGTGTCTGTGCACATGAGGATGCTGTAGGGGGATTTTAGGTGATGTATTCTTTCACAGTCTTCATTATTCATCTCAAAAACATTCTTTTTTGTTTTTTGTTTTTTTTTTGTTTTTTGAGACAGGGTTTCTCTATGGCATTGGAGACTATCCTGGAATGAGCTCTTGTACACCAGGCATTCTTTTTGTTTTTGAGAATATAGTAATAGAATATAATCACATTATTGCCCCTCCCTTTCCTCCCTCCAGACCCTCTCATTTAATCCCTCTTGCTACCTTTCAAATTGGTGTCCTCTGTTTATTTAATTATATGTACATATATATACGTTATATAAGTTGTAACATATATACATTCATATGTAAATGGATGCTAAAACATATGTAAATTATGATTGTTAACTGTGTCTTTGGTTAAAAAGCTAGTAGATTATAATCTAGAATTAGTTTTTATTATAATATATTAATCAAAATTTCTAATAAAATAGAGATTTGAAATTTAAGAGAAACCAAAATTACATAATAATAGCTTAACTATTAAAAGAGTTATATCCAATATCTAACCAGTAGAGTCATAGGTTTTATATGTCACTTTAAAACTGTATTATTGTCTGAAACAGGAAAATCTATAAATATCACATAAAATTAGTGGATACATCTGCAAAAGCATCACCACCATTAAGGCTTGGTGAGCATTGCAAAAGATATGGCAGAAATATTGTAATAGCCAGAGAATAAGGGACTTTGTAATGAGATGTGTTCATTAGGAATGTCAGAAACTACACACATTGTGTGCTAGTATAACTACTGCCTAAACATGAGCTGAAGAAAGACAAAAAAACCATAGACATTCTATTGTGGATGGGGAATAGCTAGGATGCCGCAGCTCTAAACAAAGAACTACAGGCAATCAAGGAATGCGGAGAGACAGAGAAATACTCTCTTTCAAAAAAGAACACATCAAATGGTTTTCCCATACCCAGGGGCCAGCCCTGAAAACATACAAACAACTAACATTATACAGACTGGGAGGTTTTATTTATGTATATAGGAATATGTATTACACACACACACACACACACACACACACACACAGAGAGAGAGAGAGAGAGAGAGAGAGAGAGAGAGATTTTGTGATCCATTCCATTCAAAAAACAAAAACAGATTAATTTGGCACTTGCTGTTTTCTTTAAGGCTTACTAATTTTCAGTATTTAATTCTTCATGAAGGTATCTGAGTGAATTTTCTAAACTTGACATTTTATTGCCAGGACAGTGACACAGCCATTACATTATAAGACTTTATTTCAAATAGTTTGCTAAATAACTTTGAAAAACTAAGAAAATATTTCCTTATATTGTTTCAAGAATATTTAAATAAAGCAAGAGGGATGTTTTCTTATGGGAACATCACAATAGTGAAAGTCGTAGAAATAAGATAAGTGGAAAATTGACTATAATGAATCATATTAACTATAATTCATAAGGTTAAGGTTTCTAAGTATATAATTTAAAGTATAGCCTTCTAGGTATTTAAGGCTAGTTATGTTAGTATAATATATATTAGATATTGATAGAAGTACACACAGACACACACACACAAACACACACACACATAAACAGAGAGACAGAGAGAGAACACACAGAACCTAAGGAATCCAACTTAGTTTTCCATGTAAATGCATATGTTTAGGACTCATCACTTGTGAACAGATAATCTAACAGAGAACTCTTCCATGAAGTAAACTTACTTTTCCTTTCTCAGCAGCCATTGGTTGCCTATATTTCTTCACCTAGGAAAGGAATAAGGTGAAGTTTCTTCTGTCCATACCTGAATATAAATTGATGTCATTAAGAAGTCTTATTTAGAGAATCATATATTTGACATTTCATGAGTGAAGAAGATGCTCTCAAGCAATAGTGTCTTGGTTCTCTGGCTTCTAATTTCATTTCATCCTCTTCTGATATTTTCATGAGCCTTTCATGTAATGAGTAAAGAAAAAGGAAACCATCCAAAATCGCTAACCAAAATTATCACCCCAACCAAAAGAATGAGATAGTCATCCCTAATAGGACACCATATGAGAAACAGTTTGTTAACTCTGCATAAGACAGAGAATGCTTCAGTCACATGACAATGAGAACACAGGATGATACCTTACTTCATGATAGCTGCCTTTCATAGTAGTGGAAACTCTTAGGTATGATTGTGTGGGGAAAACCCAAAAAATTCTTACCCATCTATGAATCTTAAACCTGCAATAATAATTGACCTGA
Organism: Cricetulus griseus; assembly: GCF_003668045.3. Lineage (NCBI taxonomy): Eukaryota > Metazoa > Chordata > Mammalia > Rodentia > Cricetidae > Cricetulus > Cricetulus griseus. The sequence continues at coordinate 258,941,177 of NW_023276807.1, forward strand.
CAAGATATCCATGAGTTCAGTAAGAAAATGAGTTCTACAGGAATAATAAAGTCATTTTCCTTGTGTCCTTTACAGGACACTCCACAGGAGAAAACTAGTTCCTTGTTCTGAAAATCTTGCCTGTAACCTGTGTCTGGGAATTTGTAGGCCCTAGATGGGAACCTGTATTTTGCCAGATTGAAGAAGAATCAAAATGTCTTTTAAATTCTTATCTCCCTTTCCACAAATTAGACCAGATTTCTGTCCCTTTCAGAGAAACTGCATTTGTAGTGGAAGATGATTAAAACAGAGGATACCCACAACTTTAAAAAGAACACAATCATAAGTGTCAGTAGAGTTTTCAGGATCAAATATGTTAAATACATCATGCCCCCTGCTTTGAGGAAGAGTGGCAGGAAGAATATAGTAGCTAGCATAAGCAAAAGATTACTGTAAGACAGGGTTGCCTAGACACAACAAGGTTATTGTATTTATAAATTTATATAGCTGCTGTTGCCTGCACAAGCCATGCACAAAATGTCACTACTCAACATCCCAGTATGTAGGGGAGAGATGCTTTGTTCCGGTTGAGGAGCTCTTCACAGTTCATGGCTTCTGGGGCTTGTGGGTAAGTTTTCTTTAGTTATATATCCTGCAATAGGCTGAATTATAAATAATTATAGATAATCTCAAATATTAGGAAGTTAGGATATAAGTATTTATTAAAAGTCTGTAATGATTTAGGTAGACATTGTGAATCATGAAAATTTATAAATTGTTAAGTTATATGGTCAGGAGTAATAATAGTTAATATACACAGCATTAAGTGTTTATAAATAAGAGAACAGTGGTAACTGAAAGAAAAAATGGAGATTTTCTAAACAATATCAGAGAGGAAGAAAGGAAACATTAAGATGGGGTTATAAACATAGTCACTATAGTCAATCATTATGCATAAATATATGCTTGCAATATAATTTCCATGCATTTTATGGGGACAAGTGATTTGAAGGAATTAGAGGGGAGAAATGAGACTAGAATGATGTAGATGTGGGATTCATGCATGAAATTTTCAAAATAAACAATACTTGGTATGTCATCTGAATAACTGTGAGGAAGACTCTGATGAAGTCTCTTTTGGTTCTGTCTCTTAGTGAAAAGTACTCCCTACTGCTCTTATATATAAAACTTCCTAATTTATTGACTAGTTGGGATATAGATTTTCCTGTTGTTTGCAGAAAGCATGGAATTTTGCATTTCTGTTATGTTATGGATATGGAGAACCACAAAGATGGTGTCTAAAAAGTGGGAGATAATCTCAAACAAGCAGAAACAATTTAACACACACAAAGAACAACAAAAATATTTCTCTGAGCGATGCCTGGATACTTTTTCTCCAATATGTTTGTTATTTAGTAACTGATGTTACCTTATGGAAAGACAGACACACTTACTGCATATCCTTAGAGATATTTCCTCAATAAATTAACAATAAAGCCAGTGATATTATGTGTGAGGAGCCGCACTCACATTCGCCATTACAAGATGGTGCTGACATCCGCTGCCGGATCAAGTAAACAATGTTGGTACGCATGTGCCCAGTGTTTTTCCACTTGCCTAGTCTTGACGTCATATAAGGTGATGAGTCCTCCACCTATCCCAGCTGTACACGCACTGCTTGGAGCTTATGAGCCTTTATAAGGGGACGGTATTCTTGGCTCTGGGTCTCCCTACTTAGAAGCTGATCATCTGTCTCTCAAGATGCATTAAAGCTTTACTGCAGAAGGATCCGAGTGTTCTGTGTCGTTCTTGCTGGACATCTGGTGCCGAAACCCGGGAACTTGTTAACATCGCCAGCACCGCGGGAGACCCCTCGGAGGACGGGGCGGATTCAGAACTGCAGGGTGGTAAGTTCGGAGAGGTATGCTTAGTCCTGATACCCCCTTTTTTGACTTTGGCCTTAATTTGTCACCACCATGGGATGGGTTAGTAAAAGCCTTAACTCTAGTCTTGATTATTCTTCTGTTGTTCATATTGGTCTTATATTGTGCTCATCGTGGCTGGTGTTTCAGTTCGCGACCAAGCTTACCCCAGGTAGCCACCAGCATAATGGGCTCTTCACAATCTATAGTCACAGCCTTGCAAATGATTCTAAAACACAGAGACCCTAAAATTGCTCCCCGCACACTCCAAAATTTTGTGAAAGAGGTGGATAGAGTGGTGCCATGGTATGCCTGTTTCGGGTCCCTTACCGTGGCCTCCTGGAACAAATTAGGTAGAGATCTAGATAAAAAGCACATGGAAGGGGATCTTCGTCTAGGTACTAAGGCCATATGGAAATTAATTAAAAACTGTCTAGAGGATGAGGCTTGCCGTCCCTCGGTAGCAGAGAGTCAAGAAACGCTTGAAGAGGTACAGGATAGTATGTCAGAAACCGAATGAGATGAGAGATTGGGAGCTCAAAAAAGGAAGGACATGTCTAAGAAAAAGGGCCCTCCCCAGGATACAAAAAAGGGGGGAGAGAAGAAAGGGATGACCAGTCACACCCCGGTAAATTTAAGAGAAATAAGACTCAAAACCTAGTCTCTACCCTACAGTGGAATTAGAGGCCATGGAGCTGAGCAGCTCAGACTCTGAGATTTTAGCAAGGAAGCAGAGCTAGAGGAGGAGGCAGCATGATATGAAGAGGACAGATACCACTCCGATAGATATCGGCTGCCAAAAGTGAAAGCAAATATGAGGCCACCGCCTGTTAATCCAGCGGGTGTACTTCCATCAGCACCCCCATTATATGAAAATTTTGGTACCGACTCCTTTTTACCATTAGAGGAGCAGAGGAAACTGCAGATGGCTTTCCCAGTCTTTGACAGGGGAAAAGGCCGTGCATGTGATCCAACACTGCTTGGAGACCTGTGGTGCCTGGGGAAAGCCTCATATCCTAAAAACAGATAATGGGCCGGCTTATACCTCTCAAAAGTTCCGGCACTTCTGCAGACAGATGGAGGTTACCCATCTGACTGGCCTACCATATAACCCTCAAGGACAAGGCATTGTGGAACCTGCCCATCACACGCTTAAGTCTTATTTAATCAAACAAAAGGAGGGAATGGGAGCATCCTTACCCTCGGTGCCAAGAGTTGCAATATCCATGGCACTCTTTACCCTTAATTTTCTAAACATTGACACTCAGGGCCATACTGCGGCCGAGCGCCACACCTCAGAACCTGAAAGGCCAAAGGAAATGGTAAAATGGAAAGATATCTTGACTGGTCCTTGGAGAGGCCCGGATCCAATTCTCATAAGATCCAGGGGAGCTATATGTGTTTTTCCACAGGATGAAGAGAATCCCCTGTGGATCCCGGAAAGACTCATCCGAAGAGCCAATTCGGACCCTCAAAAGTCGGAACTCCACCTTCTCCTCTCAAATTTGTCGGGAATTCAATGAGATCTTCCCAGGCTCTTCCTGGATTTCATCAGCAGTTTCTTATTTTAAGGAATGGGTGGGGGTGGGACTTTTTGGCACAATTCTCTGCAGTGGTGTGGTGTTTATGCTTTGGACTGTGTGTAGACTAAAAACCCAAACAAAAAAAGATAAGGTAGTGGTTGCACAGGTACTCGCTGCCCTAGAGAATGGAATCTTCCCCGGCATTTGGCTAAGCATGTTGAAGCAATAGGTCGCCGACTGCTCAGCTCCTGCACCTCCGGAGGCTTGACCTCATTGCATGGAATAGAGTGAGTAAGGTTCAGCAGGCCAAAAGAGTTTCAAGGCTAAGCACTGCACAGAAAGGGCCTGCGGCTTTTCTTGTGGCTCTTCTGGGAGATATGTCATCTTGCATGAAGGTTATATGTCATAATGCCCTTCCCCCAGAAAAAGACATAAGGACGGGTCTGGGCCTGCTCTGGACACAAAGTCTGGAGTCCTGCTCAAGACAAGGTCTGCATCCAGTTTTGGGGAGTTGACCTCTATCTCCACTCTGCATTTGGCTGGCCTATAGCCTCTGTGTTTCTATATAATTATATAGGGGGAGATCTGAGGAGCCGCACTCACATTCGCCATTACAATATGGCACTGACATCTGCTGCCAGATCAAGTAAACAACGTTGGTGTGCATGTGCCCAGTGTTTTTCCACTTGCCTAGTCTTGACGTCATATACGGTGATGAGTCCTCCACCTATCGCAGCTGTACACACACTGCTCGGAGCTTATGAGCCTTTATAAGGGGACGGGATTCTTGGCTCGGGGTCTCCCTAATCGGAAGCTGATCATCTGTCTCTCAAGATGCATTAAAGCTTTCCTGCAGAAGGATCCGAGTGTCATGTGTCGTTCTTGCTGGCGAGACGATCGCGCGCGGGACAATTATGGGCCAGCAATTTTATTTTATATTTAAGAATGCAGAATTTGGAGCTGCAGAGACATCAAAAGAGTTTAGAGCACTTTTTGCTTAAATGTATGTACCAAATTTTAGATCCTTGCACACACAGAAAGTCAAGCTATGATACGGCACACGTTACTGCAGAAGCAAGGAGAATAAACCAGGAATATCACTAGTGTTTGTCTGCTGACCTACAAAAATGAAATAAACCAAAAAAAAAAAAAATCCAAAATAACAACATCAAGAAATACGAGTTTGTGGTTCAGAGTCTCTAGCTTTTACTTAAAACTCTAGGAGGAAAGTGATAGAGGAGGGCACTTTTTTGACCCTTTCAAAAATTCACACATCTAAACTGTGCCAAATTGTAACCTATTAAGAATAATTGCATATTTCCTCACTGACTAAGAAAAATGGAATACAGAAAATGTAATAAAATATATTCTAAAAGAAATTGTAATGCAAAATGCAGCCATACTGGCAAAGAATACTGGATATATCAAATGAGTAAAAGGTAACTGGAGAATGCTTGGTTTGCAGCTTTCAAGATGGCTGAGCTGGTGTCTGACGTCACTGATGGATGCTGCTGTATTTCCCAGAGCTGGAGGCAAGCAGTGAATATATTTAAGATTTGGCAATGAATGGCAGATCTAGCTGCATTTTTAAATTATAAATTGCATATGTTATATATATACAGGTATGGATGTTATTTAGGCACAATTAGCGTATTTTCAAAATATATTTATTTACATAAATATGTACATGTATAATGTGAAATGCTTGGCAAAAAATATGGTAATAATTTCCTCATTGTTCTAATACAAGTTTTCCTCTGAGAAACCTGATTCTGTCTCTAACTTTCAGCCTTAGTGATTGGAAAAAGACATTTTGGAGAAAACAAGTGTCCTCATGCTCTGAAAAGTACATTAATGTCTGTTGGCCACAGATGTTTGATGAGTCCACTAATCTCCAAGAACTTGCTCCATTGTTGTTATGATCCTCTTCAGAAATGAAACCATAATGACTATAATTTGGTTTGAATGGAAGTTGATTTAAATGGGGGCTGCCTTGCCACATCCTTACTCCTTAAATACGCTTAGCTCTTTCTGTGTTAGTTTAGCAATGTTTCTCTTTCTCATCTGACCCTTTCCTGTGGTTTATTCACTACACTGTTCCTGAATACCATCATGACTACTAACATTATATCCCATTGGTTTTGCTATATATCAATAACAGTGAGCTATCTCAAATAATTTAATTTGTTTATTGGTACTGCCTCAAAATTGAATGCAAGTTCCCAAAACAACAAAGATTTAGTCTTCCTCTCTGATAGAAATCCCAGTTGTGAATCTTGCAAAGAGGAATTTCTTGAAATTAGTGGTTGCATGAAGAGAACAAAAAGCATACACTAATACTTGTTATTCAATATAATGTGATCAAATAAAACAAATTTGATGAGTGGATTTCTTTTTCAAGACAGGGTTTCTCTGTGGCTTTGGAGGGTGTTCTGGAACTAGCTCTTGGAGACCTGGCTGGTCTCAAACTCACAAATCTGCCTGCCTCTGACTCCCCAGCTCTGGGATTAAAGGTGTGTGCCACCACTGTCTGACTGATGAGTGAATTTTATTATTAATATTCTCATATAAACTATGTTTTCGTATTTCATGTTTCTTGGATGTTTTATTTTAAATTTGAGAATAATAAATCTTAGGTGTTATTGAATAAATGAGTTCATAAATATATAAAATTTATATTCATATTTTCACTATTGAAAATTTTCTTTGCATGACTATTTGCTTTTCACATCTCTCAAGCAAGACTTGTACAAAAATCCTGACAAGGAAAAAATGTTGAAAGTGCTGCAAAGTTATCATACAATCTTTCTAAGTGTGAGAATGAAGTGAGCAGTAATGTAAAATCACTGTCAAGTTATACCCAGAAGTTCACTGCTAATATTTCTACAGATGCTTCAAAATAAGTCAGTATTTTAATACTTTCCTTATTATTTTTCTGTAATGAATGTAGATTTTTTAAAGACAAACCTAAATTCAACCAGAAAATTAACTACATATTTTTGTGCGCTTCAAGTTTGGAGAACTTATGTTATCAAGCTATTGTACAAATTTGATAATACTAAAACTTAACCTAAAATTTATGGGCTCTGTGAAGAAAAGAAAACATATTTTTAGGACAAAACACTGTCAGTATTTACAACATGTATTGTTTTTCTTTCAGCCTCCATACTCACTCCTTTTAAGAACGGCTGAAATCACCTTGTTGAAGGGACATGACAAACCATGTTCATCTCTTCTTAGATTTCATGTTATTTAAAATCACATGTATTTCTCAGCTATTCATTTTCTAGCCAGTGATTAAATCTTCCCTCATCTATGAAGAATTTCTGACATTCTCACATCTTGCTATTGAGACAGAAGTTTAGGAAATTTGTGTAAAATTAATTTTTATAATGTTAGATTCCCCAAAGTTCATGCACTTTTGAGGTATTGGGACATTGTATTATCCTTAATATTGAAATACAATACCTTGTGAAATGAAAAGTGTTGCTTGAGTTTCCTGAATATTTTAGATACATCAAATGTAGCTCAGTAAGAAGACATACATATTTTTCAATAGTAAAAATGAGGTAAAGTACTTTGCCTAAGTAGGTAGGGGCAATGCTATCACACCTGATGATCTCTAAAACCAGGAATCAAAATAAATCTTGTCTCAGTTATTAGCATTCTATATATTGTCTGCAATGTTGAAAAAGCAGCCAAACCAAATTAATCTTTATGTAATATATTGAGCACATCACAACAGAATACATTTAAATCAAATAGCTACTTTGTCAAGTGGCTCATCATCCCTCCAGTGATCACAGTGTTTAGAAGTTCAATATGATGAGCAAAGGAAAGCACTGTTCTTCTGACATTTTTAACTCTTCTTTTTTTAATATATTTTCAAGCAAATTAAACAGCAATTCAATGTAATTTTATTTTTGAAATGTTAATGTATTCTACAAGTTCCATCAAAGAACATGTAAAGTGGTGCTTAACCAAATATCTGGTAATTGTGGGTATGCCTAGTAGACACATAAAATTAACTATTACAATCTAAGAGATGTTTTCTAGTAGTGCACAAGCAATACCAACATTAAAAACAGTCTAGTGGAGAAGCTCAGTGTAAAGCAGATAGTATTCATCCTACCACCAATAAATAAACAAATAGAAACATACTACAACCATAAGCACAAAATGAACTATCATTTGGTAATGAAATGTTTTAATTAAAAGCATACTGAAAATTGTTTTAAGGTTAAAATATTGTTTTAAAGGCTGAATTAATCTCTTTGATTACTACGAATTCAATAATGGTGACAGAAATGTGAATTTATTTATTAAATATTCTAATTACTAAAATGTATATGCTTTTATTGACTTGTCTGCAAAACCACACATATCTCTGCAAAATGTTATTTTATTTGTATCTCTGTCTTTGTTTCTTTTTCCTTTGATATCCTTTCGTTATGCCCTGTTTTAAAACTAATTTTGCCTTTTAGAACAAATTTTGGCTTTTATTCCTAATTATGTAGGTAAAAATAAGGTATATTATTTAGTATTGATAAGATAATAAATGTAAGAGTGTTTAATGCACTTTTCTAATTTGTCCCTTTTTATTTGTTCAGGAATTTCTGACATCTTATGAATGCAAATCAACTACAGAAGCACTTAGCCATGTAAATAAATATGCTAAAAGCATTATTGAAAATTTTCAAAACCACAGCTACTTTCAGAAGCAAATATGGAATGTCAAAATTATCCACCCTATCATTAGGACTCGGTGCCTGTCAAAGGATGACCCACCAAACTTTTATTTGATTCTGGGAAAAGTACTTTTTAAAAAATATTAATGAATATGCATATTTCTATACAGGCAAATGTCATTGAAAGGAAATGTTCTTTTTGTATAACAAATGATACATAATTGTAAGAGGGAACCAACTAATTTGACTCTTTGCTAATGTGCTCATATTTCCTTTGTTTTCCAATCTTTAAATTGTCAGTGACTTATATAACTGCAATGTATCCACTATTTTAATGTTGTCTTCTGCAAAACTATCAACATTTAGGTATTTGCTCATTAAGCTGTACATGGGAGGAGACATTAGAATAATCCACATTCTCATAGAAAGATTCAGAATATCGTATAAATAATAAATACAACTTTGAGATTTGTCCTATTTCATAATTTATTTTATCTTAAAATTATGTGAATATGTGTGTGTTTCTGTGTGGGAGAAGTTTTTCCCCAATAGAAATTTCTAGAGCTGGAACTTAAACAGAAGAATCAACAATGGAAATGTGTTCCTGAATGTTGTATGTTGTCTCAGGTTCATATGTCTTTGTCACTCAACTTCCTGACAAAGACCTCCTTACGCATTAGCTCCCATTACCATGATGTCAGGTCTAGATGATTGCAGACAATTTCTCTCACACTGAAACAGGAATTAAAGCTATGATCTTTCTGTAATCAATTTTTTCCACATCAAGCCATCTGTCTCATTGAAAAAGCTCAGGAAGAGGAAACTGGTAATGGTTCTGTGCACACTACTGTGATCACCTGTCCATCTGGTTCAGAATGGGTGATGTGATGGGAGTTCCAGGTTCTGGGATATCAATAGAAATGAAGGCAATTGTCAAGGATATGATATTTCAGGTAAGAGTGGGGATTAATTGAGATATGAACTACATAATATCAGTGGTAACTTGTGGTAAATAAAAGTAAAATTTGTTTGGACACTAATAGTTTGTGGGAGGCTAAGCTTAGATGTAATAAATTAATTAAACAGGAGAAAAGTAGGGTTCCATAAAAGCTCCCTAATAGCCTACTGATAATAACTCTATCATTTTCAACTACCTAGGAAGACAAAAAATGTATTTATAAGTTCTAATGATAGCTTGGATATACTTTGTTCTTGATTTAGAGGATCAATTCTTAATTACAAGTTTTTTTCATTTTGGAACAGAAATTCTTATTCTATAATTGAATTTTTTTCAATTTTTTTGTTTGAATTAGAAACAGGATTGATTTACATGACAATCCCAATTCCCTTCTCCCACCCGTCCTCCCCTAGCCCCCTCAACTAAAACCTTATCTGCAACATAATCTTTCTGCTTCCCCTGGATGATGAGGCCTTCTATAAAGTGTCATCAGTGTCTACTGTATCCTTTGGGATAAGGCCTAGGTCCACCCCTGTGTGTCTTGGCTCAGGGAGTATTCCTCTAAATGGAATGGGATCCAAAAGTCCACACCTATGCTAGGGATAAATACTGGACTTCTACAGGAGGTCCCATAGATTTCTGAGGTTTCCTCACAGAAACCCATGTTCCTGGGGTCTGGATCTGTCCCATGCTGGTATTCCAGCTATCAGACTGGGGAGCAAGTGTTCCCGGATGTCAGCTGTTTCTGTGGGTTTCACCAGCCTTGCCTGGACCTCTGTGCTCTTCACTGGTCCTTCTCTGCATCTGGGTACCAGTTCAGTTCGGTGATTAGTTGTGGGTGTCTGCTTCTGCTTCCACCAGCTGCTGAATGAAGGCTATAGGATGGCATATAAGTCAGTCATCAATCTCATAATCAGGGAAGGACATTTAATGTAGCCTCTCCTCCATTGCTGAGATAGTTAGCTGGTGTCATCTTTGTAGATCTCCAGACATTTCCCTAGTGCCTGATTTCTCTGTAAACCAAAAATGTATCCTCTATTATAATATCTCCATTCTTGTTATCATATATTCTTCCCCTGACTCATACATTCTTTTCCCTCATGTCCTCAGCATCCCTCTTGTTCTCCCCTTCCCATTCTCCTAGCTCCCTCCCCCCTCTTCCCATGCTCCCAATTTGCTCAGCAGATCTTGAACCTCTCCACTTCTCCATGGGACCATGCATATCTCTCTTAGGGACCTCCTTGTTTATTAGCTTCTTTGGCAGTGTGGCTTGTAGGCTGGTAATCCTTACTCTGTCTAAAATCCACATATGAGTGAGTAGAAGACATTTATAGAACTTTCTATCCAAACACAAAAGAATATACCTTCTTTTCAGCATCACATGGAACCTTCTCAAAAATCGACCACATTCTCCACAACATAGGAAACAATAACAGGTACAAAAAAATGGAATAATCCCCTGTGTCTTATCAGACCACCATGCTTTAAAGTTAGAAATCAAAAACAAATCAAAGAGCAAAAAACCTACCAACTCATGGAAATTGAACAACACGAAATATCAACATTCCTGGGTCAAGGAAGAAATAAAGGAAGAAATTATAGACCTCCTAGAATTCAATGAAAATGTGAGACAACATACCCAAACTTATGGGACTAAGTATGGGAAATCAGTACTAAGAGGAAAGTTCATAGCTCTAACTGCTCACATGAATAAACTAGAGAATAGCCACACCAGAAAGTTGACATCACAGATGAAAACTCTAGAAAAAAAGGAAGCAAGTTCACCCCGGAGGAGCAGACACCAGGAAATAATCAAACTGAGGGCAGAAAAAAATAAAGTCGAAACAAACAAAACAATTTAAAGAATCAATATAACCAAAGTTGGTTCTTTGAGAAAATCAGCAAGATAGACAAACCTTTATCCAAACTAACCAAAAGGCAGAGAGATATCATGCAAATTAACAAAATCAGAAATGAAAAGGGGGACATAACAATGGACACTGAGGAAATCCAGATAATCTTCAGGTCATACTTTGAAAACTTTTACTCCAAAAAATTTGAAAATTTAAAGGAAATGGACAGTTTTCTGGATAAATGTCACTTACCAAAATTAAACCAAGATCAGATAAACAGTTGAAATGGGACCTATAACCCCTAATGAAATAGAAGCAGTCATCAAAAGTCTCCCAACCAAAAAAAGCCTGGGGCCAGATGGACTCACTGCAGAATTCTACCAGAAAGTCAAAGAAGTGCTAATACCAATACTCCTCAAATTGTTCCGCAAAATTGAAGTAGAAGGGACATTGCCAAACTCTTTTTACGAGACTACAAATAACCTTGATACCCAAGCCACACAAAGACACAACTAATAAACAGAACTACAGACAAATATCCCTCATGAACATTGATATAATTGTATTTTTGAGTATAATTCATAGCATAAAATATATGGAATCAAAGATATGAAATTGAGTTTCATTCGATGTTTTCAAATTTTTGGTTTTTCAAAATAAGAATTCTCTGTGTAGCATGGCTCTCCTGAAATTCCCTCTGTTAAAAAAATCTGGCCTCAAAACAATAGATATTGTTTCCTATCGTCTAATCCTCCGTGGTGAGTTTGCTTGTTTTTGCTCTAATGCTGTCAGTTGTTTTGTCAATTTTCTAGTGTGACTTTCTCCAGTTTCTTCATGTGGGCACTTAGTGCTATGAACTTTCCTATTATCACTGCTTTCAGAATGTCCTGTAAGTTTGGGTATGTTGTGTCTACATTCTCATTAAATTCTAGGAAGTCTTGAATTTCTTTTTTTATTTCTTCCTCAACCCAGGAAGCAATTGGGTGTTATTCAATTTCTGTGAGTATGTAGGTTTCCTTCAATTTGTATTGATGTTGAATTCTAACTTTAAAGCATGGTGATCTGATAAGATACAGGGGGTTATTTCAATTCTTTTGTATCTGTGAAGGTTTGATTTGTTGCCAACTATGTGGTCAATTTTAGAGACGGTTCCATGTAGCCCTGAGAAGAAGGTATATTCTTTTGTGTTTGGATGGAATGTTCTATAGATATCTGTTAAACCCACTTGGGTCATAATTTTTGTTAGATACTCACAACCAACAAAAGCCCAGGGCCAGACCGCCTCATTGAAGAATTCTCCCAGAAATTCAAACAAGAGCTAAAACCAGTTCTCTTGAAACTATTCCACACAATAGAAGCAGAAGAGACATGTCAAACTCTTTTTACGAGGCTACAATGACTTTGATACACAAGCCACACAACTATACAACTAAAAAAGAGAACTACCAACCAATATCCCTCATGAACATCGATGCCAAAATACTCAACAAAATATTTGCAAATTGAATACAAGAACACATCAGAAAAATCGTCCACTATCTCCAGCAATGTAATCCACCATATAAACACACTGAAAAATAAAAACCACATCATCATCTTGCTAGATGCTGAAAAAGCCTTTGAAAAAAATCCAATATCCCTTCATGATAAAGATCTTGGAGAGAACAGGAATAACAAGAACATATCTAAAGATGATAAAAACAATATACAGCAAACCAACAGCCAACATCAAACTAAATGGAAAGAAACTCAAAGCAATTCCTGTAAAATTAGGAGCAAAACAAGGCTGTCCATGCTCTCCATATCTCTTCAATATTGTTCTTGAAGTTCTAGCTAGATCAATAAGACAAAAAAGGAGATCAAAGGGATACAAATTGGAAAAGAAGAAGTCAAACTTTCACTATTTGCAGATGATATGATAGTCTACATACGTGACCCCAAAAACTCTACCAGGGAACTCCTACAGCTGATAAACACCTTCAGAAAAGTAGCAGGATACAAAATTAACTCAAAAAATCAGTAGCCCTTCTATATACAGGTGATAAATGCAATGAGAAAGAAATCAGAGAAACACACTTCACAATATCCACAAGCAACCTAAAATATCTTGGGGTAACACCAACCAAAAAAGTGAAAGACCTGTATAGTAAGAACTTTGCGACTTTAAAGAACGAAGTTAAAGAAGATATCAGAAAATGGAAAGATCTCCCATGGTCTTGGATAGGTAGAATCCACATAATAAAAATGCCAATCTTGCCAAAAGTAATCTACAGAGTCAACCCAACCCCTATCAAAATCCCAACACAGTTCTTCACAGACCTTGAAAGAACAATACTCAACTTTATATGGAAAAATAATAAGCCCAGGTTAGCCAAAGCAACACTGTACAATAAAGGATCTTCTGGAGGCATCACCATTCCTGACTTCAAGCTCTATTATAGAGCCATAATTCTGAAAACAGCTTAGTATTGTCACAAACATAGACAGATAGAAAAATGGAATCAAATTGAAAACCCTGATATTAACCCACACATGTACGAACACCTTATTTTTGACAAAGATGCTAATTCTATACAATGGAAAAAAGATAGCTTCTTCAACAAATGGTGCTGGCACAACTGTATTCGGACATGCAGAAGATTGCAGATAGATCCATATCTGTCACAATGCACAAAACTTAAGTACAAATGGATCAAAGATCTCAACATAAATCCATCCACACTGAATCTTCTAGAAGAGAAATTTGGAGATACCCTTGAACAAATTGGCACAGGAGACCAAATCCTGAACATTACTCCAGTAGCAGAGACATTGAGATCTGCAAATAATAAATGGGTTCTCCTAAAACTGAGAAGATTCTTCAAGGCAAAAGACACAGTCAGTAAGATAAAACAATAGCCAAAAGAATGGGAAAAGATCTTCACCAACCTCACATCTGACAGAGGGCTGATTTCCAAAATATAAATTGAACTCCAGAAGCTATCCACTAAAACACCAAACAATGAAATTAAAAAGTTGGTTGCAGAACTAAATAGAGAATTCTCAACAGAGGAATCTGAAATGGTTGAAAGAAACTTAAGAAAGTGCTCAAAATCCTTGGCCATCATAGAATTGCTGCTCAACACAAGATACCATCTTACACTGGCCAGGATGGCAAAAAAAAAAAAACAAAAACAAAAAACAGCAATGACAATCTATGCTGGAGACGATGTGGAGAAAAGGGAAAACTCCTCAATTGCTGGTGGGAGTGCAACCTTGTAAGACCACTTTGGAAATCAGTATGGCGGTTGCTTAGAACAATGGGAATCAGTCTACCTCAAGATCCAGCAATTCCTCTCTTGGTCATATACCCAAGCAATGCATGTTCATCCAACAAGGACATATGTTCAACCATGTTCATAGCAGCATTGTGTGTAATAGCCAGGACCTGGAAGAAACTTAGAGTGGATAGAGAGCTTCTTCAACTTCTCAACTGAAGAATGGATAGAGAAAATGTGGTACATTTATACAATGGAGAAAAGAACAATGGAATCTTGTAATTCTCAGGCAAATGGATGGAACTAGAAGAAACCATCCTAAGTGAGGTAACCCAGTCACAAAAAGACAAACATGGTATGTACTCACTCATATATGAATTTTAGACATAGAGCAAAGGATTACCAGCCTATGATCCTCTTTACCAAAGTAACTAGGAAACAAGAAAGACTCTAAGAGAAAAATGCTTGGACCCCAGAGAATGGGAAATGGCATGAATTCCTGAGCTAATTGGGAGCATGAGGGTAGGGGAGAGGTAGCTACCAGAATGAGAGGAGGAGAAGAGGATGGGAGAGGAGGAAATGGAGGAGCAGAAATATTGAGTTGTGGGAAGAATAAAGGAAGGGAGGATGAGAGATACCATAACAGAGGGAACCATTATATGTCTGAGGAGAGATCTGGCACTAGGGAGATTTCCAGAGATTTACAAGGATGACACGAACTGACAATCTAGGCAATGGTGGAGAGGATAACCTAAAAGCCCTTCCCCTAAAATGAGACTGATGACTACTTTTTATGCCATCCTAGAGCCCTCATTCAGTGGCTGATGGAAGCAGAGGCAGACATCCACAGATATACACTGAAATGAACTCTGGAACCTAGTTGCAGAGTGGGTGGAATGAAGATATAAGGGGTCGGTGCCAGGCTGGTAAAACCCACAGAAATAGCTGGCCTGCCCAAGAGGGACCACATGGACCCCAGACAGCTGTCTGGGAGACCAGACAGATCCAGAACCCTGAACATAGATGTCAATGTGGAGGCCTCCGCACTCTAGGGGTGCCCTGGTAGTGGATTGGTATTTTTCCCAGGTCTAAGAAGGGACTTTGTGATCTGATCCCACGTCTCGGCTTGGACACATCGTGGAAGTCCTAGGCCTGGCTCAGGATGATGTGGTGCACTTTGGGGAGCACCCATCGAGGGCCCTACCTAGCCTGGGGAGTGGAGGGTAGAGGGGGTTGGAAGCAATTGGAGGGCTCAGGGGAGGGTAGGGAGAGGGAGAAGGGATTGGTATGTGAAACAAGCTTGTTCCTAATTTGAACAAATAAAAATAAGAAAAAAATAGATATTTGCCTGACTCTGCCTTCCAAATGCTGGGAATAAATGCTTGCCCCACCATTGGATGGCATAGATCTGAACTTTTGAGCAATGATATACCTGTTAAAACTATGAGAAATTTTGGACATGGACTCGCTATGTTGTGCTATTAGTGCATTTGATGGTAAATCTTCCATCCAGAGTGGAAGAAGGTGGCATGTGAAAAACAATGAGCTATAATGAGCTCAGAAGAAAACAGACAAACTACTATTATGGTTTTATATAGAAACAGTGAACAGTAACTAAAAGGGAGAAAACTCTGTAGAGATGCTTCACTCATTGTGCATGGGCATTTCAATAGTGAAACATAATGAATTGTCACCCTTCGTAGAGTGGCTTTTCCGTAATGGAGTTATGTACATCCTTGCTAGCACATTCACCTTTCGTCTTTTAGGTGACCACAATAAGCTAATTTCATTCTCAAGATCAGCATGAGTGGTGTGTGTCTTTCCTGTCACTGGAGTCACATTTGTAGTGAACCATATTTGTCCACATATCCTAAGAAAATCATGTACAGAAAATGCATCTTGCATTCTGAGATAGTGAAAAGCCTTAGAAGCGAGGGGTTGAAAGACATGGCTCAGATATGAAGAGTCTCTCATGAGCTAAATGTTTGGAACTTACTTGAGCACCATGGAATTCTGAGGACTCAGTGAATAATGAGGGCTTTTTTATATACAGAGATAATTTACAACTGGTGGATATTTTGATGCCTTGTTATGGGGTGATGAGAACGTGAGAGTTGAGTAACTTTTCACTGAAGGTCTGTAATTTCTAAGATATCTCTATGTTATCTACTTTGAGTTTTGTCCATTATAAGCTGAGCTACACTTCTACAACTACCATGAAGGTATGAAACATCTAAAATGCAATCAAATTTCATCTTTCCTCCTTCAAATAATAGTTCTTCTTAGGTATTTATTACAGCCTTGAAAAGTAGACAAACATCACCCAAAATTAAACATGTAACAAGACATTTTAAGAATAAATGAGTGATGTTGAACAAATGGTATTGGCTTTTTTTTTTAGGTTTCTTTTTTTTCTTCAACTTTTTTTTATTTGAATTATACACAGCATTGATTTACATGACAATCCCAGTTCCCTTCTCCCACCCATCCTCCCCTACCACCACCACCCCAACTAAACCCTATCTATCACAAATCCCCTTGGATGGTGAGGCCTTCCATAGGGTGTCATTAGTGTCTTTTGTATCCTTTGAGATAGGGCCTAGGCCCACCACCATGTGTGTTGGCTCAGGGAGTATTCCTGTCTATGGAATGGGCTACCAAAATCCACACCTATGCTAGGGATAAGTACTGAACTTCTACAGGAGGTCCCATAGATTTCCAAGGTTTCCTCACAGAAACTCATGTTCCTAGGGGAAAGATCTGCTGAGCAAAGTGGGAGCACAGGAAGAGGGGGAGGGAGCTAGGATAATGAGAAGGGGATAAGAGGAGTGATGTAGAGGACATGAGGGAGCAGAAAGTTTGAGTCAGGGGAAGAATAGATGATAACAAGAATGGAGATATCATAATAGAGGGAGACATTTTTGGTTTACAGAGAAATCAGGCACTAGGGAAATGTCTGGAGATCTACAAAGATGACACAAGCTAACAATCTAAGCAACAGAGGAGAGGCTACCTTAAATGCCATGATAATGAGATTGATGGCTAAATTATATGCCATCATATAGCCTTTTATCCAGCAGCTGGTGGAAGTAGAAGCAGAAACCCACAACTAATCACCGAACTGAACTGAAACCCAGATTCAGAGAAGGATGAGTGAAGAGCACAGAGGTCCAGACAAGGCTGGTGAAACACACATAAACAGCTGAACTAAACATTGGGGAATTCTTACTCCCCAGACTGATAGCTGGAATACCAACCTGGGCCTGATCCAGACCTTAGGTATTGGCTATTGATAGGAAACAGGGATAATTTTGTTGTATGAACATCCATTTAAACAAAAGTACAACTTCAATTTAGAGAAATAGGTTAGATTAATTTGACTAAGCTGAAAAAATGATACTATTGATACTGGAAACCACATAGTTTAAATACAAACTTTTATAAAATATATTCTGTATCAAGTACAATAATTAATGAGGATGAACTGTAATATAAACACAAGTTACAAGTCCCTGGTAGATTTATTATCCTTGCACTAATTTGACCCTGAACAGGTCAACATAGTATTCAGGTTTTATTTTGTTATCAATTTTAAGTTAATTGTTTTCAATTGGCTTAACTTTTTATCAAATTTGAATTGCATAAATCTACAAGAATGTGAAAGACATTCTGTACAATTTGGCTTTGAGTTCAGAAGCACTCAGGATTTCGCATAGTCCAACTGAGTACAGTAGTTAAATCTAGTGATAGAGCATAGTCATGTACAAATAGAAGCCCTAGGGACCTGGCTGCTTTTCAGAGCCCCATGCTCGCATGCATTCTGTTTCTCCTTCTGCAGGCACCATATGCTTCATCTTTAAATAAAAATCTTATGCTCACTGAGTCCTAATGCACAACTTGTAACGATCTTGTGTATTCATATATTAGAAGACCGGAAAACTCATACTATAACACAATTTCCTCTAGCTAATTTTGACATGCACCAGATTTTAAAATTATAAGCAACATATTTTTATTACTGAGATTTTAACAGAAATACATTTTCTCTATTTATTTTCACCATCTAATCTCTCCAATATCCAACTCTCTAAGCTATGTTTCAAATTCATGGTCTCTTTTCATATTAATTGATATTACATACATATGTGTATAGGTGTATGCATATATATTCCACACAGTAGTTCCAGAAACAGTATAAAATAAAAGCATCTTCAACAAATCTTATGGTTTAAGCAGATGTCTGTACGTAGAAGAATTCAAATAATTCCATATTCATCACCATATACAAAACCCAAGTTCACATAGAATAATGACCTCAATATAAATCCAAATATACAACTGTATATTTCTTAATATAAAGATTTGGGGAATATATTATTATCCAACTTTGGTTCCAATATTTATCCCCTTGATTTTGTGCAGTTTTCTTATTGCTCTAGCTAGAACACAAGAATTATATTAAATAGTTATGGAGAGACATGTCAGATTTGTCTTAGTCCTGACTTTAATGGAATTGCTTTGAGATTCTCTCCATTTACATTAATATATAATTATTAATTAATACATTGCATAATGATGTATTACATATTACATTATCAGCCAAATCTTTACCTTAATAAGGAAACAGTTGTGGATATTAACCCAATGACATTTTATATTATTGTGGCTATTGTGAAGGTAGTTGTTTCCAGGATTCCTTTCTCAAACCATTTATCACTTGTATACAGGGGAGCTACTGATTTTTTTTTAGTTAATCTCATGTACAGCCACTTCACTCAAAGTGGATATCAGCTTTAAGAATTTCCTGGTAGAATTTTCAAGGTTACTTATGTATGCTAACATATCATCCTCAAATAGCAATGCTTCAACTTCTTCTTTTCTACTATTTATCTCCTTGATCTCCTCCAATTGTGTTATTACTCTAGCTAGAACTTAGAGTACTATATTGAATATATATGGAGAGAGTAGTCAGACTTGTCTTGTTCCTGATTTTAGTGGCATTGCTTTCAATTTCTATCCACTTAATATGATGTTGGCAATAAACTTGGTGTAAATTTCCTGTGTTATGTTTAGGTATGTCCGTGGTATCCCTTTTATCTCTAAGACTTTTATCATGAATGGGCATTGAATTTTCCAAAGGCTTTTTCAGTGTCTACTGAGATGGTAACATATATTTCTGTATGTTTATATATATGGTGGATTGCATTGACAGATTTTTTGTACATTGAACCACCCCTGAATAGAAGAGAATGTTGGGAATAGCCTGGAACTCATTGCATAGGAGGCAACTTCCTAAACAGAATACCAATATCACAGGTACTAATATCCACAATTAATACTGCATAGCTTCTATAAGGCCAAGGACACTGTTAATAGCACAAGATGGAAGCCCACAGAAAGGGAAACGATTTTCTTTCACTCCACATCTGACATAGTGCTATTAATCAAGATATTTAAAGAACTCAAGAAACTAGACACCAGAAAATTAAATAATTTAATTAAAATGGGGTGCAGATCTATACAGAGAATTGTGAATAGAGGAATCTCAAATAGCCAAGAAACAAATAAATAAATGTTCAACATCAAAATGTAAAACCATTTTGGAAACCAATGCAGCTAATTCTAAGAAAATTGGGAATTTATCAATGTTAAGACCCATCTATGCCACTCTTGGTTATATACCCAAAGGTCACTACATCTATCACAAGTAAATTTGTTCAACTATGTCCATAACTTCCTTATTAATAATAGTTAGAAAATTGAAACAACCTAGATGTCCCTCAAAAGAAGAATGGATACAGAACTGCGGTGCATCTACACAATGGATTATTACTCAGCTGTTAAATACAGTGACACCAAGAAACTTGCAGGCAAATGGATGGAACTAGACAAAAAAATCATCCTGCGTGTGGTAACTCAGAGTGTGAAAGAAAAAAATAGTATGTGCTCACACACAAGCGGATTTGTGATATAAAGTAAATTATGATGTGGTCCATCGAGCCAATGAGGCTAAAGGGCTCAACTGGGGGACACAAACCCTCCCTGGAAATGAGAAATAGATTTCATGGGTTGTCTGTGGGTGGGGGGATTAGAAATAAAGAGGTATTAAGTGATAGGGAACGAAGGGGAAATACTTGGAGAAATTATTGGAATGGGCGAGCATTTTGGGGAAAAGTTACAAATCCAGCGCAGTGGAAACTCCATGGAATCTTAGTGAACAAATCTAGCAAAGAATCTTAGCAATGGGTACCATGGAGACATCTTATATAACCAGCCATAGCCTCATTATATAACCAGTCACAGGGGCAAGGGATGGATTGAGACATCAACACAGTCACAAAAGCTTCTACCTACAGTTTGGACTGTCTGCATCATTCCAGGACTGGAGCCTAGGAGACTCTTCACCAGGCAGACCAGGTAGACTTCATCCAGCAACCAATGGGAGCAAATGCAGAGTCCTACAGCTGCTAAACATTATAAAGATGTTGGGATGTACTGCAAAGGAGGTAGAGGAAGGATCAGATTACCCCCAAAACACATCGCATAGCATGAACTGAGTGGCACTCATGGGGGCAGTCTGTAAAGCCACTGGCAGTGGGATCAGGATTTATCCCTAGGGCTTGAACTGGATTTTTGCAGCACATTGTCTTTGGACAGATACCTTGCTCAGCCTAATATGGGGGGGGGGGACCTTGGTCCTCCATCAAGGAGATGTGCCATGGGAATCTTTACCCTCTGAGGGGGTAAGGTATGGAGAGCAGAAGGAGTGGAGGTAGTGGGTACTGGGAATGGTACATAAAATGATTGTTTTAAAATTTTAAAAAATCGCCTTACCCTGCCTGGGGAGTGGATGGGGGATGGCTAGGGGCAGGTGGGATGTTGGGGGGGGTGGGAGAAGGGATTGACATCTGAAGCGAGCTTGTTCCTAATTTGAACTAATAAAATAAAATTAAAAAATTTAAAAAAATCATTAAAAAACAGTTTGGTGATAGAAAGATGGCTCCATAGATATGTAGTTAACTTGCAACAACAGGGACATGAGCAGTCCTCATATAAAAATGTAAGGAACAGTTACATACAGGGTAACTTCAGTGCTGGGTGGTAGCAGGACAGAACCATTGGGGCCTGGTGGACATTAATGTATCTCCTAGTTCAGTGACTCAAAGAAATATGACAGAGAATGATACATCAACTTCTGTGCTCTTCTCTGCCCATGAACCGTGTATCATACGTACATACCCAGGCAGGATACTCACATATAACAAAGTCACACATATTCATACCCACGAATATGAAAAGTAAATAGTAACAAAAATTTAAAATTGATCTTGGAAAGATGTTCAATAACAGAAATTGAAAACCCCTTTGCCATCATTAAATTCAGAGTGATGTTATCTGTTTTCAGTTTTAGTTCTGGATGTGTTTCTGTTTATATTCAAAGTATTTTTATTTACTGAAAAGAAAATCTATAGCTAATGGGATGTAGAAAATCCTTGGCCAATGTAGGATATCAGAAGGGTGCTGAACGAAATCTCAAAGGACTGGAAGTGAAAGGAGGAAGGGACAAGCATGAGAAGCTGCCAAATAGAATCAGTTTTGGGGAACATTGCTAAGCTCTTCACCAAGTATAAAGATAAAACAAGACTTCAGTCAGTCCTTATTTTCTGGACCCAGAAAATGGCTTTATTTGTTTCTCTGACCTCTTGTTTCTCTTAAAACAATGGAAATAAAGAATGACCTGTGACTTATCTATTCCTCCAAAGTGTTAAATAGTCTCCTTTCAGTCCATGTGTCTCCCCTAACAATGACTTTTGTTCTCATATACACAAAGTGAATATCAATCTCGACAATTATAACATTTTGTAAAAAGAGCAAACACTGGTATTGTATCATTTTAAATGAAATACATTTAAAAATAAGAGTTGATTGTATGGCCAGAGACTAGACAGCTCAGTAATTTTTTTTTCAATTTTACTTCTCACCTGAAGGTTATTAGCTATAAGGTTATTAGCTACACGTTCCCTGTGTGTGGAAATCAGAAGAAAGCCAAAGACCTGCAGCAAATCAAGATACACACAATTGTGAGCTGTGTGTTAAGGATTTTAAAAAGAAAACATAGTCCTCTATAAGAGAAATATTTGCTCTTGATAGCTGAAACTTATCACTTGCTGCTCCTTAATGATAGAAGCCTCTGATCTCATAGACAGTTTTATTATAGGGTATTGTAGTTTATTTATTTATTTTTTTGCAATTGTATGCAGATCTTTTTCTCATACTTCTCATATAGTTAACTCTTAACAGGTAGAAATGATTTTAATTGTATATGTTGCTTTCTATATTGATACTTTACTAAATCTGTCTGAATAGTCTTATAGTCAGTCAATAGACAATCTAGCATTTTTTTCCTAAGAGATTATTTTTTATTAGTTCAAATTAGAAACAAGTCTGCTTCACATATCAGTTGCTTCTCTCTCTCTTTCTCCTTCCCCTCCTGCAAGTCCCCACAGCCCCCTACTTCATCCCTCTCTGCTCCCCAGGGAGGGCTTTGCCTGGGGTTTCCCCATAGTCAGTCATATAATACTGGGCAGGACCTAGGCCGTCCCTCATGTGTCCAGGCTGAGAGAGCATCTCTCCATGTGGGATTAGTTCCAAAAGTCCCTTCTTTTGCCATGGATAAATACTGATCCACTACCAGGGGACCCATACAGTGACAGGACCTCCTCATTCTAGCATTTTATATACATAATCAATAATCAATAATGGACAATTTAACTTATTGCTTTCTAACAAATAATAATTTCATTTCTTTCCTGTTTTTGTCTTTATATGTACAGCACTGTGTTGGCCAGAAATTGTGGAAGTTGGGGTACTAACTTACTTAGATATTAGAGGAAATGTTATCAGTTAATTAATTCAACATGCTGTCAACTAATTGTTAAATATGGTACCCATTTGTTGGTGTGTATTTTACTATACGTAATTTGTCAAAAAAGTGACTCAAATGAGATACTTTATTTTGACAAATGACTTTTCTCTATCTATCAAAACAATCATATGGGCATTGCCAATTATGTTGACTTGAAATATATTTCTTTAAAAATGTGAAAAAAAACATGTTGAAACAAACATTTGATGAATTATAACTAATCATGGCGGTGAAAAAATTGTCCTTTCAACTTTATGTTCTCTCTGTCTCCCTCTTCCTCCACCTCTCTCTCTTTCTCTCTCTCTGTCTCTCTGTGTGTGTCTGTGTCTGTGCATGTGTGTGTGTGTGTGTGTGTGTGTGTGTGTCTTTGTCACTTTCCTTTGTGCTGGTGAGCAAATTTAAGTCTTTTTAACACATTAGATCTTAACTCTTGTGCAATTTTGTTAATAAGATCATGGTGGATTCATAAAATGAGTTTAGAATTCCTCCATTTTCATTATTTAGCAAATTTAACAACATTTAGACCTCACCAGGATAAGAAGGACATCAAATAGTTTTGGCATTTTCTTTGAATTCATCATTAGTGTTTAATTTTCTTAGTAGTTACTGGATTTTTAAATTTTCTTTTTCTTTTTCTTTTTCTTTATCAATTTAAACTTAGTACATGTTAAACTTGGCTGATGATTGGGTTGTTTTCTTTGTTTGTTGTTTTTGTATGTTTTATTTTTTCCAGTGTTCCTAAGATTTCAAAAAAATTTAACTCCATAGTCCATTTACAGAACAGAACGAAGCAGCTTGTGGAGACAAGTTAGTTAGCAGAGTCTGATTCCTAGGAAATTCCATAAGAACTGGGTTGAATAGAGTACATGTTTATAAAAACCTAAATCAATTACTTGATTACAAATGGGTGTGAATAATTCCTTCTGTATTATTTCTGCTTTTTTGTTCAGTTGCATTTCCAGATTTGGCTCCTCTGAAACCAGATTGGTGATGTCCTTCTCTCCTGTATCAAAATCCTTAAAGTTCTAGCTTCAAATAGATGAACAAATTTCATGCTCACTACTCAAATAAAAGCACTGATAGTTCAAGGATTCTAACCTATCTACGTACTGTACTATTTGGTAGTGGTGAATTCAAAATGAATCTCAAACTTTACACCTAAACGTAAACCAAACTTTTCCCTAAGCAAAATGTAAGAGTCATGAGCTACTTGGTGTGACAATTTATCTTTAACAACATTTTCTTCTAGTGGGAGAAATACTCTTTGGATGTATGCTAATTCATGTTGAATTTAGCGAAAGATAGCCATTTCTTCTTATTAGTTAGTGCAGTGGGATATTAGATTAAGAGAAAATTAGTTTCTCTTTGTTTTTACCAATTAAAAACTTTACTAGATAATATCATCATGATAGATAACAAGAAGAATGCAGCCCTGGCTTGAACCAAAAAAATCAATATAGTTAAAGGCAATGCTTTTTTTGTTGCTCATTGGAATGAACAACTAAAGCAAATTGAACAGTAGAGATGGATATAATTAATGTGCTACCCTTACATTTTTGATACAGAATAGGTTCATGTTTTCAAGACAAAAATTCGTATTACACTGGCTCTAGGCTATTACTATGGCAGTGACTCCAAATGGTTTTAAACAAATCCACTTTCACAGAGGTCAAATAGTATGATCTGACTAAGAAAAATCAATGTTGAGAGTTAAGCTTTCGACATGAAAAATAAAAAGAAGTTATTTAAAATGGCTTTTCTTAAATAAAGCATTTTAGGGGAAGTACATAAAATAATATCTCAATTTACACAGCATAATTATTAGAAAAGTGCAATATTTTGTTTATTTATTTGTTAAAAATATTAACATAAATACTAATCAAATATATTTGTTTGCTACATAAATACAATCACATAGTGAATAACGTTTAATAGGCATTCTCCCTGAAAAAGATGAGTAAGTTTAAAGCATTCTAAAATTCTCTAACACAAAATTATTTCCAACAAACCAAGCAAGGCTGAGAAACATTAAAGGAAGTGGGCTGGGAAGAAAAAGCATTGGTGTCCCTGCCATAGGCAAATAGAATAAATGTTGCTGGGTCATTGAAGATGTGATGCAGAAACCTATTGAAGTGGAAACTCACAGTAACTTATGAGGGGGACTCCAGCCAGGACTCTGAATAATGGAGGATATAGAACCTCAATTCGCCATTTCCTCTAAACAAGCAAGTATCCCAATGTTGGAACCCAGAGTCCAGCCCAACCTCATACCTTCTATGCAAAACCTGTCATGACTTCAAGTTTAGCTTGGAGTTATTGTGGCACTCCTCATTTTGGGAGTAGGGTTATTCCTGAACATTTTCCTCCTACTGGGTTGCCTTTCCCAGCCTTGATATAAAGTTTGTGCTTACTCTTATTGAATCGTATTGTGCTGTTTGGTTGGTGTCACTGGGATTCCTGCTCTTTTCTTTTCTGCAGAAGGAGATGATGCTGCAGAAAGGGGAGATTGGGCTTAGGAGGAGTGGAAGAAGTGAGGCAGTGGTTGGGATTTATTGTACAAGAGAAGAATATATATATATATAGTCATGAGTGCAACAGCAGTATCAGGCTAATGATTTGTCAGCAATATCTTAAATCTTGAATTTATGCTGAGAAAACAATTAGACTTTGTCATTAGATCTGCTTTTAAGTGATATGATTTCAAACATATCATTTTAAAATTCAGATTGGGTTAAACAATCTAATGAAATAGTAGTCAAACCAATCTGAATTTTGAAATGATCACTCTCTACACAAAGAAGTAAGTGTCCATTCTTTTTTGTCCATTCACATGTAATTTCATTTCTTCACAGAGATATCGTCACATTTATGTATAGTCATTAGTAGCAGCCATCAACTGAGGGTCCTTGAACTGAAGTGTACAAGGAATAGGGCAAGATCAATGACAACACAAGCATTGCACTGGGTGTGTATGAATGTCAGTTTTGTTGTGGGACAGTGGAAAGTTAGGTGTTCACTCAAGGACCTATAGTGTACACTCTTTTGTTCACGAGAAAATGACTTTTCAGATCTCAACAGAACTCTGATCAATACTACTGTAACAGCTCCACCTCTGAAGATGTAACCTGAGTATAATTTAAGAGATGAGCTGAAATTTCTATAAAGATATTACCCATTTCCAACAAGAGAATCCAGGGACCTATTTACAACTATCATTACTAGAAAAGTTTAGTGTTTTGACTGGTTTTTCAGTCACACCCTCACAATTAATCCTCAAGGAAAGGGTGCTCATCTAGGAGGAAATAAGAAATTATGCATTGACAGACCCTGAATTTTGCAATACTGTTTTGCCAGTCAAAGTGTGCCTACATATGTAATAATTGCAAGAACATAAGTGGACATAATAAAATGTTTATTTATTGAATTTGAGGCCTATTTCACAGTAGTGATTTCAGACCTGATTGTGTAAAAATGGCTAAAGCCATGGCCAGGAAGTTTCAGGTCCTTTCAGAGAAATGACTGATGGTCCATTTTATTGACATTGTTTTTGTTTGTTTGTTCAATTATTAACTAGAAATTCAGCTAACATTTCTTCTAAATTGAAATCCGTGCTGTTTGCTATCTTGTTCCGGGAAGCTTCTTAGTGCAGAAGACAGTGAAAAACATTTTAACTGTTTGATGAGTTGAGAATAAGGAAGTAACGGGGTTCATCCAAATATGGATTGTCTACATCAACCCAACCCTCACGTTACGGTTCAGGCTGAGTGATAGCTGTTCTTGGTTATCAATGTGACTATATATTGAATTAAATGTATTCCAAAAAGGGGGCAGGCACACTTGCAAATTGGCTTTTGAGGAAGGAAGACAACATAGAACATGCTTTTGATCTCAGTCTAGAGACTGGAAGACACAAGCTTTTGATCTGGATCCGTTTTTGTGTTTTGACGTATGTTTATCAATCTGTTTCACCACATTGCATGTTTTTTTTCTTTAGTTACAGATATCCCTTATATACCATCTCCTTGTTTGCTGCATTCAAAACCATTTGAAGTATGTCTTAAAAGATGACTTGTTTATACTTTCAAGCTCTTTTGTGAACTTTCTATCATCTTCATAGTTAACTGTCTCTGCCCAAGAGTTCTGCTCCAAAGCTTCTGACAGGTTGCTCATTCTTTCAAACCTACAAACAGTGTCATCCACAACTTCATGAAAGAAAGGCCAAGTAGTTAGTGTAATTTTCAACTGTAAAACATGTCTGTTCTTCATTGTCCTTGCATAATTTACAGCCATTTGCAGAATGACACGCTTCTGGAATAGTTAACAAAATCAGGTTTATTTTAATATAGTAAACTGTACATAATATAGTAAAATTTGTAAAAATTTAATTAATAAATATGAGACATTTTATGGTACCTTATATATAATACCTTGAAATTTTGTTATACTATATATGTGAACATGCTTTTTTAAAATCATATTGTGATCATTTTTTTAAAAATAAAACAATCCTGATTCTACTTTGTGAGAATGCTAAACTTATGGAAAATTTATAATAGCAAATTATTTTACAAATAGCCCTTATAGGTTCACATATCTAAATGCTTAGAAGTGGCACTATTTGACAGAATTAGGAAGTGTTGCCTTGTTTGAGGATGTGTGTCACTGTGGGTGGTCTTTGAGTTTTCAAAAGGCCAAGCGAGCCCAAGTATCTCTCCCTTCCTTCTGCCCTTGGACCCTAATATAGAACTCTCATCAGCTTCTTCAGCATGATATCTGCATGCCTGTGACTTGCTCCTTGTCATGATGATAAGGCACTAAATCTCTGAAACTGTAAACAAACCCCAGTTAAATGCTTTCTTTTATAAGATGAAAAATGGTCACGTTATCTCTTCACAGCAATAGAACACTGACTAAGATAGAATGCCATGGGATTCCTAATCAACCCAGACTGTTTCAAGGACTGGTGGGTGCTTGCCCCACACTGAAAGTTAAGCCCCGTTGCTGAAGACCACTCACTTAATGTTGAGAAGTGGAGTTGATGACTACATGGAGTTTTTCCTTTGTATTCTATCTGGCATCTTTGGCATAGGAAGTTACTCTAAAAATACCAAAAAACAACACATAGACCCCAAATATTCCCCAAAATATCTATATGGGTACCCTGCTTGTAATGCATGCTAGTGCGATGGTGACACAAAGCTCAGGGCTGCAAACAACCAATATAAAATCAGATGGCAGAATAAACAGAGACACATGGAAAACATTATGTAGAATGAGAAACCTTAAAACATATAGCCCTAAATGGATTATCTCTACCAAATCTCCCCTCCCTGAAGCAATAGGAATTCTCCAAAGCAGAAGGCATAATGAGTGTAAGAGCCACAAGGTATGGAGGACACCAAGGAAACAAGGCTCTCCCTTTAAATCAATCTAATTGATGCCCATATGGACTTAAAGAGACAGAGGAATCATATACAGGGCATGCAGAGTTCTGCACCAGCGCCTCTATGTATATAATATATCTCCTAGTTAAGTGTTTTTACATGATTCTCAATTGTGTGAGCAAGTGATTCTTTTTCTCGAGCTTTCTCCTGGGTTCTTTTTCTGCTGTTTGTGAGTCCTATTCCAAATCCAATGTGATGGGAAAACTACTTCTGTGTATGTTTATCTTATTGATTGTTGATTAAAATACTGTTTGGCCAATGGTAGCAAGTTAGACAGGACTAGGAGTCAAAGAGGATTCTGGGAAATGTAGTGGAGAAGTGGTGATCCAGGCCAGAAGTGACATAGCAAGGAGAATCATATTTAGCAAGGAGAAAAAGGAAGTACCCGGGTCCCCTCCAGTCTTGCTCCAGCAGCGCAATGTGAACCACAAGCAATGAGGGACGCCAATAATGCTTCCAATAAGATAAGTCTTATAATATATATATTATATATATAGTGATAATTAAGACTGAGCTAGCAGATGAGAAATCCTAGTCATCGGACAAGCATTTTGAACCCAATACAAATCTATGTATTAATTTGGGCCCTAACTTGGGCTGGCGGCTGACGTAGAGCACCCATGTGGGGGTGGGGCTCAGGTGACTTAGACAGAAAGATTTATCATAACACCAAAGTCTTTTTATTTTTTATTATACTTTACTTTAAAATGTTTTATTTCACTTTATTATTTAAGAAGTATGATTTCCAATTTTAATTGAAATCTTAAAGTACTTATTTTAATGTTATGTCATTGTTTATAAAATAAAGAATTTGATAGGCCACACATATTACGTTTGTTCCTTTATGGGAATCTTAAGATGCTAGAAAGATTGCCCAGTAGTTATGAGAAATGGCTGCAGTTTCTGAACTGCTCAATTCAACTCCCACCACCCACACAGCAGCTTACAACTGTCTGTCACTACAGCTCTGTGGGGCCCCATTATCGCTTCTTTCCTCTCTGGGAAAGGTACATAGACATACATGTAGACAAAACATACACGGAAATTAAAATTAATGTATTTTTAAAGATCTCATGGCTCTTAAATAAAATACATATACAACACATGTTTTTATTTTAAAATTACACTATACCATTAAATAATATGAATGTTTCCTCACTTAAAATCATCTTAATTTATTAGAAAAAAATGTATATTGGTTCTCTTTGAACTTAGTTTTAATCTATCTAAAATTTGTGTGAAAACTATATCTTTTTGTGTGTGGTAGTTTTAGGAATTTTCTCACTCTGTTGCTCAATTTGATGTTGTATACTAATGCTTTTTGTCTAAGACCCAGTTGAGCAAGACCTTAGGTCTTCAGCATGGTCTCAGGTGGCAGTCCAGACCAAAGGTATCCTCAAGTCCTTTTGTGGTAATGTGGGCAATGGACATCACCACAAAAGCCTGTTGTGGTAGGACCATAGGAAGAAACTTCTTTATAAACCCATTATGGGACAAAGATAAGGGATAAAGGGGACTCTAAAATTAGTCAGGGTTTTTTTTTTGTTTGTTTGTTTGTTTGTTTTTGGTTTTGGTTTTTCGAGACAGGGTTTCTCTGGGCAGCTTTGGAGCCTATCCAAGCACTCATTCTGGAGACGAGGCTGGCCTGGAACTCACAGAGATCCGCCTGCCTCTGCCTCCCGCGTGCTGGGATTAAAAGCATGCGCCACCAATGCCCGGCTGTTAGTCAGGAGTTTAAAGACATATTTCATTCATTATAAAAATAAAACATGGCATCGAATAGGATTCTCTATATTCATTATATAAAATACAGATATGTACAAGTATAATCATTTGGAAAATTAAAATTGTTTGAAGTATTAAAATGTACTGTAATTTATATAGGCTCATTATAAACAAAATAAATATGGAATTCTGTAGATATAGTTTGTGAAGGGAAGGGAAAGCAATGAGAATCAAATTAACCTAAGCAGATAAAAATTTAGCATTAGTGTGACATTTTCCTGGATGCAAAGGAACTAAATCATGACAAAAATATCCTAACATAATTATACTTAAATTTATTAAGTAATTAAATTGTCACCAAAAGCACCTTATGAGTTTTATCTAATTAATGTGTTTAAACTTATTAAATTAGGATAGAACTATAGATTTTTATATGAGGAATTCCTCTTTTAATAATGGTTACATCATGGTCTAGAAACATTAAGAAAATATCTCAAGACATTGCATTAATTAATGACAGATCTAGATTTTAAATGCTATCTGAGAATAAGGACCCGATTTAGTATAATACTTTTGAACCATTAAAATTATATGTAATATGATTAAAGTTAATATAATCTATATAAATTATATATAACTTTTAATAGAAATCTCTTCTCAATCTTGCTTTTAACTCCTTTTGATTCATTTTGACCTTACTTTCATTGTAATGCTAAGGAAATTAACCCCTATCTAATCAAATTTGTGGAATTCCATTTATTTCATTTCCTAATGCTTCAAAACATCTTAACATTGTTGAGACAATAGGCTAGTGAAATGAATCAAATGCAACAAGACAAGTTATAGTGCAGTGTTTAACATCGTCTTAATTGTTGACATAATTGAGCAGTGCTATTAAAGTCCCTATTTTGTAAGTTGTGATATAGGAGATAAAAATAAAATGTTCTTTGCTTAATTAAATGAGTATGAAGCACCAATTTCTTCTTTATTGGGTAATTTAATTCCAAGAAGCAAAAAACACTCTTTTCAGAAAGTAGTCCCATTCTTTTTTTTTCCATTTAGGTATTTAATTCTTAGATTTTAGTAGATGTAAGGAATATAGAATTGAGTCCACTCTGTTGAAAATGATTCATTAAATAATATTTTTTGTTTCAATATTTTTATATCAATATATGTATTCTTAATAACTATGTGAGTACAGATGTATTGGAACACAAACTTGTATAAATGGTGTTGAAATTATATAGAAGAGGCATCAAGTCAGCATATCATAAAGGGTATACAGAAAAGTAGCATCTAAAACTTATTTTACATGAAGAAAATTTCATTATTGTGTCCTTATTATTACCAAAGCATTAAATAGGTGTTGAAAAGAGTTTAGACCCATTATCTTTCAATTGGGTAGAAGTATTTGGTAGAAGATTACTTACAAGGGGAGAATACACCAATTTAAAAGTGAAGTTTTCTTCTCTGGAGAATGATCATTCCAGATATAAATGTTATCATTTAGTAAAGTCTTACTAGGAGAGAATATCCCAATTTAACCATAAAGCTTTATTTTTTGTAGAATGATCACTTCAGATATAATTGCTAATATTTAGTAAAGTCAATTCTACCACTGTTATTTACAAATGCTGACTCCTTAAGGTATCCTACAGCTTCTGATGGAGGTTGTCAAGGTCTTTCTCCATCTCCCATTCTTTCTCTCCATCATATCTCTTTTCTCCCTGTTTCAATTAAAAACACTTTTTTTTTTTTTTTTTTACAATATATTGTGATCAGGATTTCTCCTTCCACAACTTTTGCAGATCCTCCCAACTTGCTCACACAACAAACCCAGAAAAAGGAAATCCACCCCCCCACACACACACACACGCTCCCGCGCGATCTATAAAAGCAATAAGTCAGAAACCATTTACATGCAAGCAAAAGAAGATTAAGACAAAAAATGCCCAAACAAAAACGAATGAGGCAAAAGCCCACAAAACGCTGTCTAGTTAACTTTGCATTCGACATGTATTTCTTGGCATGGGGCCTGCCCTTAAACGTGATTAATATACCAAGAGAGACTCTATTGGAGACAATGATTTTTTCGGTTATTGCAAATGTAAATAGGAGATAGCTTCCTGGTCAGTGATAAGAGCTTTTGTTCACTTTCTCCTCTCAAAGTCTACACTCAGAATGGATCATTTTAGCTATATGTATCTTCTTGGATCAAAAAGACAAAAGTAAGCAAAGTACGGTTTTGCACTAAATACTGAAATCAGGGAGGAAAAATTAAGCTAATTTGAGTTAAATTTGGTCTTCAAAATCATAAGCTCCCCTCCCCTTCTCCTTATTTAATTGGCGGAAAAACAACTCTCTCTCTCTCTCTCTCTCTCTCTCTCTCTCTCTCTCTCTCTCTCTCTCTCATTATATATATATATATATGTGATATATATATATTTGTGAATTTAAAATATGAAACAAAATATGAAAAGAATCAATACAGAACCTAGGCTTTAAAATAATTGCCAAAAAGGTAAGCACATTATAGGCAATAACTATATAAATCCAGCCTATTGAGTTAATACACACTCCTCTGTGTATTTGTTTAGGGCTGACCACTTGGGAGTTGACAAACTTGTAGCACAAATAAGAGAAACCCAGAGACAGATACTGGGGTTCAAGCTCAAGATCAGTGAAACAAAGCAGCCAAGCAACCAGAGAGCTCTAACCTCTTCATGGCTGGGGTAATCCTGTCTTCAAGGTGGTTAGAGACCAATTGCCTGCTTGCAATCCTGCTCCAGTCTCTTATACCTCTCTAATTCTTGGATTACAGGTTTGGACCACCACATCCTATTATGGGGGGGGGCATCAGTTTGTCCCAGCAGCAGACCAACTCTTCCTCTCTCAATAGTTATTAGTTGCCTGTAACAATTTATATAGTAATAAGTTCTTGTGTTATTTCGCCATCTTCATTACCTGTTAGTTGGTGATTTGCTCAGATATTGTTTAAGATGTCATTTTACTGAGAGTTCATGGAAGCATCTTCCCTTCTGAAAGCAGAAAATGCTTTCTCACAACAGATATCATTTTCTCTGGCCTTTGCAACATTTTGTCCCTTATTTCCATGATGTTTGATGAGCCTTAGCTATAGGAATTGTATTGTAGATCTAGCAATAATTGTTGGGCATATTATATTAATTAGTTCTCTGCATTTTGATTAGGTATGCCTTTCTCTAAAGGTCCTTGATCACAGCAAGAACTTCTTAGGAAATCAGCCTTAGTAGATTCTCCTCTATGGACTCTATGGAGAATATGTTGTGTGTATTCTCATTATCTGTGGGTTGTTGACTAGCCTCACAGGACCAGGCAAGAATTTCCATCTATTGAGTCTTTAATCCAAGTCGATAGCTGTGATCTCATTCAAACATATGTATTATTACTGTAACCTTGTGGATATCTTCCCTTGCTCATCATCATTATGTTTGTGGACCTCAGAACTGGGATGGATTATTGATTAATTTTTTTCATTGGAAGCTTTCATAGCATCTTTGGCTACTACAAGAGTGAGTTCTCCTGGAAGAGACTTCCATGACACGTCCACTCCATTTCTCTAAGTCTTATGTCTAAAGTGTATGTATATTTACCATGAATGCCTTACATTGAAGTTTTAAGAGGCAATCACAGAAACTGGAAATAGCCTGTATTTTTTCTAGTAGTCTTTTGTATTCCTTGACTAAAATCTTGAAGGTATTTTTCCTTTACCTATCACTGGAGGCTTACTAGATAGAGTATGCAGAGTATATTATCAGTGAAGTAGCTTGACTTCATCCTATGTATAATAAAAGTTTAAAGCCGAACATTGTAGCTTTGCCTTCAAGTGTCAGAGTATAGAGTCACCTCATCCTCAAGGCACTAGACATAAAAGAAAATTCATAGCTCATAACATGTGTTTATGTATTCTGCCCAAGAAACCATTCTATTTTCCTGGCCCAGAATCTTAACATAATGGCACATATTTGGTTTCTTAGAAGCTGCAAAGAACAAAGGAGAACATGCACATTTATTGAAGCAATAAAGAATCTTACCTGTTAATGTATGCAAACAACCAAGGGAAAAAGAAACTGCAAGTCCTTGAATAAAGGATTCAGAAAATTTCCATAATTCAGCAGCAACAACACAGACCCATGTGAGAACCCAGGGCTTCTTAGACGAGTACTCTAATTTTAATCTCACTTCTCCTCATGTTGGTGGTAAGAAAAGCAGCACTGTGGGAAATTTCCTGGTTTTGTAAGTGCAGGAATGTCGTAATTCTGATGCATTCTTAGTTCTTAGGTACATGACACTTAAGGAGGTATCTCTTCATATCAATAAAAACTTTATTTTTACTTCCTATGGCAAATATTTCCTGTTAAAATTGGTTGTCACATTTAATTTATGTTTTCATGTTTTCTTTAGCATTGATTCTGAAATATAGACTTATCTTCATAATTTTAATGTATTTTTGTTGTGCAAAAGAAATTAACTCAGAGTATTAGTCATTTTGAGCATATTAATTTATCTGACTTGAATAGTTATATTACAGAAAGAGCTCAATCTCTGTGACATTTATGCTTTTTTATTTCCTGGGCATGCACTTCCTTCACATAAAATATTAATCTTTCATATTGAGGAATTGGATTCTTTATCCAATATCTCATGTCTCAGACATTGATAAGTATTTGATTCTTGAGATTTCTAATAAATTGTATTTATGTATTTTGTATTATCAGGCATTTGTCTTCATGTGCACTACATGTGTGCCCTTGAGGGCAGAAGAGGGTATGAGATCTGTTTGGATTGGGTTTATAGATGGTCATAAGCTGATATGTGGCTGCTGAGCATGGAACCTAGAACCACTGGAAAAGCAGCCAGTCCTCTTAAGTACTGAGCCATCTCTGTAGTTCCTCAATATTTATTTTTGAGATATGTTGCCAAATTAATTTTAAAAATCCACATGATAGCGTTTCTAATGTATGAACCAACTAAAATTCTGCTTGTCAGTCTCACACATATATTTAATAACTTAGTGACATAACAATTAGTTTTTTTATTAGAATTACAGAAGGTTCATTATGACTTGTCATTGTGAAAATTTGCATTTCTTTATAGAAAAACTATTACACAGGTAAATTACATGATCACACTACTTTGCATCATCTATGAAATTTTCAACCTCATAAATAAATATGTTAAAGAATAAAATACAAATAATATTTTATATTAGCAGTAGGTAGAAAATAATAGCCATATGTCATAGGTAGTTAGCATTACAAAATAAAACCACACATATTTGAGAGAACATACAACTATAATACTTTAATTTTCTTTTCATATTATTAAAGATATTACTCAAATTATATTAAATATAGTTAACTTTGAAAAAATATATCTATATCTCTATATCTATATCTATATCTATCACAAAGAAAAAAATCAGTGTGTGTCCAATTTCTTTCAATCCCTGCTGGGTGGTCAATATTTTTAGAGGTTGTATTTTAGATACATATGAAAGAATTAAAAATGGTTTCTTTTGAGTATAAAATAAATGTGTATGTATTAGTTCATCTACTTCTGATAGCAATTCTCTTACATTAAACTCTTGGCCACCTTCTACTCTTTGAGAAAAAAATACGGAATCAAAAAGTTATAGAACAATGAGCAGAGGACAAGTTGGGAAGGAGACAAAGAATTGAATGACAGAGATCATAACAAGTTGAAAATGCTCCAGGCTAATCTTCCTCTGGTTACAAATGAACACACAATGCAAACACTTTCAGTAGATTTATAATAATATAGGTGTAAAAAATCACCCAAGATAATGACATGGATTGATTTGATGGTGGCAAAGTATGCTCAGTATTTTGTGGCAAGTCACAAAACATATTCAAGAGACTGTGTTCTGTTCAGCATATAGATGACATAAATGGTTCACCTATTTGAAAGTAAGTGTAACCAAGAAGTTCTGAGTAAGTTTTGTTTAGGTATAGCTATTTAAGATATCACATAACTTTTAATACTTAGGCAGATTGGTTACATGCACAATATTCACTTTGTCAAACATTTATTTTTAATTTTGAATTATGTATATGTGCACATGAGTGCAAGTTTCTATGAAAGCCATAAGGGGCTGTAAAATCCCTTGAAACAGTTGCTACAAGTACTTTATATTTTAAGACAGAGCCTCTCACTGTATTTGAGCTCATTGATGAAGTTCAGCATGCTGGCACAAGGCTGCTAGGACCCTGTGTCTCCACACCCTCAGCTTTAGATCACAGCTAATTGCTTCAACTTTCTGCCTTGCGATACTGGTGCTTGTGATCTACACCCACACACACAGTGCCCACACAAGCACTTCTGACTCAGCTGTATCTCTGCCTGAAATCAGAGTGGTTTTGCCTTAGCATGTTCATTTCCATGGTGGCTGTAAGAAAATTGGAAACCATGCTTGAGGAATATTTGGATACTGTGCAGGTGAAACATTCAAGACATTCATTTTAGATAGCTTA
Organism: Cricetulus griseus; assembly: GCF_003668045.3. Classification (NCBI taxonomy): domain Eukaryota; kingdom Metazoa; phylum Chordata; class Mammalia; order Rodentia; family Cricetidae; genus Cricetulus; species Cricetulus griseus. The sequence goes on from NW_023276807.1 coordinate 258,977,985, forward strand.
TAGGTTTCCCCTGACGAGGGAACAATATGCTACTTAAATTTATATATTTCATTAAACTGTTATCAGTTTTCTTATTGCATGATAGAAAAATCTGTAATTGCTGCTTTGCAGCATACTGAATAAAAAAAGAGATGAAATGAAAAGGAAAGGGAAAGGGCATGACTGCTCCTAGTATGGTGGAGGTATGGTGTATATCATAGACAAAAGGGAGCATAGGTGGAGGCAGGAACACCTAGGAGAGCCTGGAGTAAACATGACCAGACTAAGCTGGTCCATGTGAGGAGATGGGGAGGGTAGGAAGAGAGGAGATAGTGTAACCAGGTGCAGCAGTCAGGAGGCCGAAGGTACGAAAAGGGTCAGGTAAATAAAGTGTCTGGTTTGTGTACTGAAAATTGTCTGGGGGAAGTGCAGCCTCACCCCAGAACTGAAGAGTTCAAGATTAGGTATGGGGTATGCCATCCTTACCCTGTAACAAGTAGAGACTGAAGGATGCTGTGAACACCTGCTGGCCAGATCCACTTTGATGTGTTAAGTAGGCACCTCAGCTGTTTTTACTTGGTTTGTAAAACCACATACAGTCAAATCCAAAATTCTTTCTAGTCCATATAGATATTTACATTGTGGGAGTTACTTCAGTGTTTGAACAAAGTTGGAAGTGTCTGCCAGCACATGCTGTGGAGCTCTCAGGATCCTGAGAGACCCATGGAGGCTCCTAGGGGTGATGCAGGGGTGCTGAGAGTGACAAATTTCTACCTTCACTGTTGCATCTAAACCAGCAGGCTGCCAGCACATACATCGTTCCTGATTAGCCTTGGGGCTGCTGGCACCAAGGACAGGTATATGTGCAACTCCCTGAAGTTCCCACAGAAACAGGTCATTGCTGAATAGGACAGACACTAACTGGCTTTTGCCTTGGGGATGCTATGCTACTTTGAGCTGATGGGGGCCAGAATGTGCCAGACAACAGCGCTGCCTGCAATCTACAGGCCTAGCAGTTATGCTAGGTGTTCTGCACCAAAAAGGGTGAGATGCATAGTGACCTCCAGTTCCCAAGGAAACCTATTTTTACTGAATAGGTCTATTCCTAGGCCCACAAGCCAAAGCCAGCCTGGAGGTGCTGCAGCTGTCACCCTGATATGGGGTAGTAGCTTCTGCTTGAAAGTTAGAATTACTAAGATCAAGCCTGGCAAGCCTCTGGGTGGCAGACATAGTAGGTCAGAGTGTGTGTGGCACTGGACCTGCCACTGGATTACTGGCCTAGCTGCAACATCACCAAGACTCTGTGCAACACAGCAGGATATATGAGAAATCTCAGCAACTGTCCAGTATTTATAGTTCTTCAGAAACCACAAATCTTGAATGAGAACAACACTCATTGCAATGAGTATTTGTATATAAAGTTATCAAGGGACATAATGCAGTTTCTAATGCTAATACAAAGAAAGAATATTCTTTTCAATGGATAAGTAAGAAAGATAAAAGGAACAGAATGGTTAGTGAGAGGTGGAGAGGCAGAACCAGAGACTCAATGAAGATGGTAGGTATGAGAGAAAGCTGTGTCGGACACAGGACCTGTCCTTGCCAAAGTAGGATCTACAGGGTGATGTACAGCAGCCTGGAGTTTTCACTCAGCCATTGAAAACATTGCCCAACTGCATGATTTCCCTGATTCTGACCAATGACAGTGTCTAAGATGAAGAATGGTTCATTGTCTGGATTGGCCTCCTTGAAACACTTCTCTGGTCCATGCTGCCAGTGTTACTTTTGTAACTGCGGTCTACTGTCCCAGGCCATGTTGAAGCCATAGGTTCATGTAGATATCCGTAGTCCTGTACCATCTGAGAGCCATGTTGATGTCCCCGGCCCAAGTTATCACCAAAGGCCACATGGGTGTTTATGCTCATGCTCAGGTCCATGTCTGGGTCTGTTGTCCTACTGCATCCGGGGTCTGGGTTAATGTCTGAGGCCCATGATACAACTGAAGCCACACTGATATCCTTCACCTATGCTGCAAACATAAGCCATGTTGATGTCCATGACTATTTCTGTCATTAGAAACCATTTTTAAGTCCATGATTCATGTTCCCGCGGTCTATAAAGGGTGAGGAAGTTAAATTTGCCATGGTATTCATGACTGTAAACTCATAGTTGAGAAAGGAACATAGTTGTCTTCTGTAACAACTGCTACCCTCACTCCAAATCCTCACCAAAAGTACAGCCTAGACAGAAAGACATCAAAGAGATCTCTGAAAATTGTGATAAGGATGGTGAAGAATAGGTCTCCATGTTAATGGCTTGATGTGGTGGGTGCAGGTAAGGAAGAACTCTGTTTTCTTTCAGTGCTGACCTCCAGGAGTGAGTATATGAGCAGCACAAATTGGAATTTTTTCTCTTCCTTTTTGGGGGAGGGGTCTCTAAAGGTGGATGGGGACAGACCTGGGAAGTGACTGTGGTTGGGATGCATGATGTAAAACTTCCAAATAATCAGTCAAAATATTATGAAAAAAGAAGTTATTTTAGTTCTAAAGTCTGTGGCCTTGAAAATCAGGATATTTTTAACCTGAAGAACTTGGTTGAAAATATCCGTATTTAATTGCCCAGTAAAAAACTTCAACAATCATATTTCAATTTTGTACAACTTATCAGGAAAAAACTTCTAATTCTTACTATAGTATATTATGGTTGAGTTCAAATCACCTATATTTGGATTAGCTTTCATCCTAATATTTAAAATAATATTGTGTATTTTTCACCAAGAATGCCTGAATGCACTTGCATAAAACCTCTTTGGAGTTTGGATAACCAATTTTTGTGTTCTTTCCTGGGGAAGACAATTTCTTTTAGCATTTCTTATCTGTCTTACAAGGCCATGAAATTGAAGAAGAAAGGGAGTACAAGGAAGCGTATACAGGGAGGAAAGTGAAGGGGGAAATAATGTAATTATCTTACATTTTCAAAAGTAGTTCATAACTCACACTCATTGAGCAAATCCCATATTACTGCAGCCCAATGTAATTGTTTTTAATTTGAGTAATAAAGGATAAGTTGTTTATTTTTATTTATATTTATTTTACTATTTTCTTGATTTGTATGGCATTTCTTATCTCTTATTCATTTGTGCTTTTAGCAGTATAAGGATTAAACTCAAGGATCCTCTTATGTACTAGGCAAGGATATTAAAATTGAATATGCACACACACTCAAATACTAATTTTTTCCCATTTGATATTATGTCTATATGTTGGCTTATGTTTACAAGTAATGACTCTATTCTGATAGACTGTGGTTATTTTTATGATGTATTTTATTTTGCAAAATATTACCTAATAGAGAAATCAAATACCTACTTTTCAACTATTTTAGTTTTATTTATTCTCATTTCTTCCCCATTTATACCTCTGTGTTCAATAATTTTGCCATTGATTTGTAGATATTTGGTTTGCAAATTAATCTGTCATTTGATGACATGTATTTCTAAGAATATAATTATTCTTTATTTTAAATTGTAAATATATTCTGCTCTCATACATTGCATCCAATCGCAGTTCTTCTCCCTCCACTCCTCCAAGATACTCACCCCAATATTTCCCTCTCACCAGATCTGCTCCATATCAGTTTTTCCCAGAAAAAAAGCGGGCTCCTAAAAGAGAACACCAAACACAACATAACAACATATGATAAAACAAGGCAAAACCCCTCATAGCTAGACTGGACATTGCAACCTGGCAGAAAAAGTCTCAAGAGCAAACAAAAGAGTCAGATAAACACTATTCCCACTGTGAGGAGTCCCACGAATCACCCAAGAAACAGAGTTTACATATGCTCTATAGGGTCCTGTGCTAAAGACCCAATCAGCCTATATAAGCCCTGCTTCCTTGATTCAGTGGTTCACATTTTCCTGGTGTCTTCCATGCTCTGTGAATTCTAAAAGACAGAAACTGAATTAGAATATGATGGAGTTTAATAATCTTTCCTCTAGCAGATTATACACTTTGTATTCCATCTCAGAAAGATTTCCACAGTCAAGGTCACTAGACAGACTAATTTTATCGTTTTTCCTTCAAGACAGTTTATTTATAATATCTACTTTTCTCTCCTGATTTCAATACCAAATTGAATTACTATTTTGAAAAGAACAACCATACTAATGTGTCTATTATGATTTCTGTAAATGTCTCACAATGGTGTAGATTCATTTCTATCTTTGCATTCATGTTTTTCTTTGATTATTGTATAGATTTTGATAGATATATTTATGTTTTATTTCAATGTATATACTAGTAATATTTTTATGACAGCCTTTCTTTTACTTTATTTTCCAATTACAATCTCATGTATTAACAAGAACTTCATATGTTTATATAAATATTAAAATGAACATGTGTGTTTGTAAAGAAAATATAGTCTGATACTGAAGAAAATCAGGTGGAAAATATTTTTTAATTAATAGCTTTCTAAGTAAATGGTATTTCATTTGTGAATAACCTTATGAAGCACTGATTATTATTATGACAAATAAAAATCATATACAAATATTCATGGATATAGTCTAAATGTGATATTATTTTTAATGTATGTTCTCTGTAGAATAGATTTATTTATTGTGCTTTGTTCAGGGGAGGATTTTGGCTTAATATGATCAAGATAAATTACTCACATTTATAAAATTTTTGAAGAAAAAGAAATATTATTTTTAAATAATCAAAAGGATTTAAAATTGAAATAGTAAATAATTATATAATACTAAAAATGACTTGGTATGTTGAATTACTAGTATATTAAGAAAATAAAAATGAATATGAAAATGATTTTCCAAAATATTTTTGCTGAAATTCTTGAAAGAACATTATTATATTAATGATACAAGTTTTCCTATGAAATCCATTGTGGAATTCTGAAATATAACTATATACATGCTATGTCAATTTTATATAGAACCTTTTCTAAACCATATAAAGTTTAATTTTCAGTGCTGTTTTCAGCAATTTGTTTCAGTGTTAATGAGTATAATTAACCTGTAATGTCCCTAAATGAAGTATATTTTTGCATATATCAAAGTTATATTAGATGTACAATGGATGAGTTATTTCCTTTATTAAATAAGTATTCTAAAATTTTCACCATTGTTTGTAATTACATCAATTATTCATGCACATTTGCCTTCATTGCTAGAATTTCATTTTATCATGAGAAATTTTTCACATCCTAATATCGTAAATACTTCTTAATCCACTTATGTCTTTTTTAATAGTTTTCATTTAGAATTAGTCTTTAATTCATGCAAGAATTAATTTTATATGATTTCAAGTAGGGAAAAATCATTGTGATTTTGTCATGGGCAATAAACCATTTCAACACTGATAATTTTTTTTCTATTCATTTCTAAATTTTTAAATAATTGGTTAAATTTCATAGATTTGGGAAGAGCAAAATGGAAATGTTTTACAATGTGACCAGCATGTAACAGAGAATTTTCACATAGTAGCTGGCCTTATATAAGTACTGTTAACTTGTTAGTCACTCTAACAATAATCAAATTTTATTCAGTGAAATCTAATGTTATATGAAGCCTGTTGCTGAATGTATTCTGTTTAACAAGTATGTGAGGTAAGTTAAATTGGTATTTGTGTATTAGAAATACATAAAGAATAAACTAACTACCTAAACTAAAGTTGTTTACAACTTACTGCTGAGCAATTCCTTTTCCATGAGCCTACATACATAAATTTCCCCAAAATTAATGAAAAATGATTAACAGGAATGCATTGAATATATTTTGCAATACTTCAAAATGGATTTGAAATCACTGATCACTGTGAAACCAGCATGGAATTCATCCAGACCCCATGAATGTAGGTGTAAGTGAGGAGGACTCAGAAACCTATGGGGCCTCTTGTAGTAGATCTTAACCCTAGCATGGAATGGACTTTAGGATCCCATTTCATATAGAGGCATACTCCATCAGCCTAGACACAAGGGGGTGGGCCTAGGCCCAAAGGACATGACAGGCTGACTCTGAAGTCCCCGCATGGAAGGCCTCACTCTCTCTGGGGAGCAGAAATGGTATTGGATAGATAGGGTGTTAGGGGGGACAGGGGAAGAGGGCAGGGAGAGGAAACTAGGATTGACATGTAAAACAATCTTGTTTCTAATTCAAACTTAAAAAAAAAATATTCGATTCAGAGGCAATGGTAGACTGCTGATTGCTGGCTTGCTGCTCATGGATTTCTCAGCCTGCTGTCTTACACCACCAAGCTCATTAGTGATGTTATCCACAGAGGGCTGACCCTCTCACATCAATTACCCATCAAGAAAATGCACAACAATGAAGAGGAATAATTTTCTTGGTAATTAGTTTTAAAATATATTCATAAAGACTTTTGTGAATCCAATTTTATAAATTTCACGTATTACTCTTCTCACAAATTAATAAATTTCAACAATAAACTTCTGAAATAAATAAAAGGGGAACACAATATTTATTGTAGTGTCTTCTTAATAAGGTATCATGTTAATTTCTGTTTCATTTTTAATTATTTATTAATAAATATTTGATATGTTAAATATTAATTGTACACTTATAGAGAAATTAATGCCTTATCTAAGGTTCTTCTTTGATAAAAGTGAATTAAAATACTGAATATTAATCTTAAAACAAATTTCAACAAGTTAATTTTTGAAACTGTGTCTTACGTTACTGAACACTCCGCATACCATCTTCTAAAAGAACATTGGATGTTGAGGGATGTTTTGGGTTTCAAACTGCAAATTTCATTAGGAAAATATAGATTATAAAGTATAAAATCCAAAATGCTGACAAAGAAATGGTTTGATAAATAACCTCTACTCAGATAATCAAAATGGGAAAACTACTTTTTGTTGGAGTCAAAATAGTTTGTCTGAAGAAAGCTATTATCTTCACAAAATGCCTGATGTAACATTCAATGTTCTCATTGAGTCTCCATCATTGACCTCTGGGTCTTGAATAGAAAACAGAGTAAGGAGACACTGTCATATTCCTTGACTTTTGAAGACAAATAGTAGCTGAAATGTGAAACAATGGGAACAAAAGATAAAAGGAAAGGTCTTTTAAAGTGACATACCTCTGAAAAGATTTTGATGTTATCCCCAAACTCAAATTGCATATTTAGAGTAATTATCTAGCTTGAGAAATAATGGAAGCAAATCTCCTTCTTAACCTTTATCTAGCACATGACACAGAAAGTTTGAAAACCAGTTCTGTGGAGCCCTGATGTGGTTTACATCTTCACTATCCAAGTATATGTCTTGGTGTTATATGACTTTCTGATGTTTGGAATAAATGTAAATACATAGATACCAAGTATTGTTGCTGCTTTCCAAAGATGCCCACTAATTTGAAGAGATAAATTTGCCATATTATGTCCTTATTCTCTTAGTCCCTATAACATTTCTAAGGAGTAAATTCCTCCATTAGATAACCTTGCAGATGTAAAACTAAAGACAAGATTTATCTCTCTAAAACATTTTCAATTACTATACATGTCATTTAAATTGAGATTTAATACACATCTGAAACTAATCTATTTAAATTAATCAATTCTCAACTTTGAGAACCTTTGAAAAGTCAAATATTATGTGGCAGTACAGGAGTTTCTAATATACTAGTTGTAATTTAAAAAAGCAGTGCTGGAGAGAAAGACACAATTCTACAGAGTTCAAGCAGAGGGGTATTTTATTAGGGAAAGGGATCATAAAAAAGGGTAAAGGGCAGGGGGAGACCAGCCTCCACGGACAGGAGGAGCAGGGCAAGGGAAAACGGGGAGAGAGATAACAGAAAGGGGGTAACAGACAGAGAGGGAGAAAAAGAGAGAGAATGGGAGGAGGCAGGGCCCATTCAAAATGTAATATAGTGAATCTGCACAGGTGGTGCTCTTAGTGGCTGCATCTGAGGGCGTATCCTGTCAGATATGTACTGGGCCCAAGGGCGGACCAGTACAGATGCATGAATACTAACATTCCTTCCTTTTTATTTATTATAAAAAGATGAGGCAATTTAAAATGGTGGCAGGTGAGGCAGGGATGAGGACATGAGTAGTTCTCATGACTACTTCCTGCTGACCTGTGGGGCATTGTTTCTTGTTTAGGGGACCTGGGAAAGCTGGGTGCTAGCCACATCCTGGATTAGCTGGCTGTTTCACTTCTAGGAAAGAACTGTGCTCAATCTAAGGCAATGGTCCTGAGTGGATAACCCCACCAGAGACCCAATTGTTGGTATTCAAAGGAAGGCAAAGCCATCAGTGAATGATAAAGCAGATTTGTTGTAGGTGGAAGAAAGCAGATCTCTTGAAAGCTAACCAGGTGAGTAGGGTCCCAGCATAAAGTGATTATAAAGTACCGGGAAGCTGATTTTTGGTAGGGTTATTCCACATAAGGCAGAACAAGATCCAATGGCTTTTATCAAGCAAGAATCGAATGTGAAAGGCATAAGCCACCCGCCTTGGTGATTCATCAATCAAGGGGCAGGAGCCGAAGGACCAGGTCAGGTCCAAGACTGGCACAGGCCACCCAGTGGGTCGTCACACAATGGGTGGGGGCCAAGGGTTCAGAATCTGAGACAGCCATGGTTGCCTGATACCAGGATTTAACTAGTCCAAATGTGGAGAAACCACATTAGTCAGACGAGATAAATTCTCACTTGTGGTGATAGCCTATGGTGGGGAAGGTGGAGTGGCTCACCAGTCATTTTGATTTTGGATGGAAGGACCCTGAGATCCAGAGAAGTGAGGCTGTCATTTGGTGTACCTCAAACTGCCTGCAGGTAGGAGGAGATGCCAGCAGAGCCTTCGAAGTCAGCGAATGAATGTTGTAATTTAACAAAAGCATGACTCCAGACAAAGACGCCATGTAATGGTTCAAGCAGAGGTTTTTGTTTGTTTGTTTTGTTTTGTTTTGTTTTTTTTAAATTAGGCTAAAGAATAATAAAAAGCAGAAAGGGGAGGAGGGAGACCAGTCTCTGGCATGGGAAGAGCAGGAGAGAAGAAAGAGGGGGGAGAAAGAGAAAATAGAAAGGGGGGACAGACAGACAGACAGAGGGAGAGAAAGAAAGATGTGGTTGATATAGCCAGTTCCACTATATTTGAAAAAACTGATTTTCATTTTTCCAGTGAATGTCAATTACAGATAGATTCTACAATGTGGTCAAGACATTCTGTCTTAGTCCCCAACTCAGAGTCATGGCCCCATCTCACATGAATGTGTGCAGGTTTTGTGAATGTTGGACAGTCTCTTTGAGTTAGCATGTGTATTAGTCCTCTTATGTCTGAAAGAAGATAATTGCAGGAAGCTATACATCTCATCTGTCTTTTAAAATTTCTTTATCTTCTTCCCTCACTCCTAAATTGAGGTTTAGATGAAAACATCCCATTTAACATTAACTGCCCCAAAGTTGCCCACTATCTTCACATTGTCAAGTTGTGTGTTTCCGTGTCAACTCTCATTTTTCATGTAATTCAAAAAGGATATTCTCTGATGTGGGATGAGTGAATCACAGATCAATGGGTATATTAATATGACATTAGGAGTCACTTCATTTCTGTGTTCTTTTAACAGACTAATAGTATTAGATTTCCCGTTAGGTCCACAACCTGTCTGGTTTTACACATCTGTTTACTTCAGCAGTATTAGATGCTGGTTCAATTTCATGTGAAAGACCCTAAATACAATTAAAAGGTTCCTGGTTACTCTCATAACATTTGTGCAACAAAGTATCATGCAAATACTTTGCTATTGTAGGCTTAAAGGTTTGTAATGTATAATATTGATGATTCCCTTTCTCCAACCATATCTTATATAGACCTTCCAATAGCATGCACAGTAATCAGTAGGGGTGAAGCTTTCTATTAGTCACCAACTGGATTTCTCTGTGTCTGATGACAAAAATAAGTGCATTTTCAGCAATAGAGCTTTTTTTTTTAAATCACATTGCAGAGAGAGAACACTAGCCTTAGCAATAGCCCATGGTGTTTTGGGAGTAGGTTCTGTTATCCCATTGATCCACATGATGCAGCCTATTCCTGGCATGTGTGAATTTATTTGGTTGTATAGCATGTCTAGCTGGGGTTAAAGTCAATAGAAACTATTTATTAGCCATCTGTAGACTGACATGAGAGTCCAGCATCTGAATGTATTCCAGAGTCTTTCTCAGAGTAGGCTTATAAATACCCACAACTACACACACACACACACACACACACACACACACACACCAAACACCCCCCCACCACCACATCCTGGCTTGAATCACCTCATGGGTCTCCTTGGTCAAGAATGGTTGGCCATAAGAAGAACTACAAAAGCCTAAGATCGAGGTCAGGGCATGTAGAGACATTCTGAGAACTGTGGACACTGTTGGGTTGGATCTTTGATCTTTTTTGAAAGTGTTGCTGATTACATGTTGGTTTCGAGGCCTAACATGTAAGGTACATCCATCATTGATTCAGTTATGCTAAGAGCTGGAACCTGATACATTGCTAGTTTTCAAGGGTAAAACTAAGAGAGATGTATTAGTATAATTTAAAATGGTAAATCAGAGTCAAATTCCCCAATGGTGTAATTTCCACTATCAACATGTTTTTTGAATATGCATTCTTTGGATGTTTGTAGAAATTCTCTTTACCTTCACATCCAATGTTGTGTTTCAGAATTTTATTAGGCTTTCATTGTTTTTATAAAACTACACTATTTGGGAGGTGTCTGCTATTAGCTTTAAGAAACACAGTTTTGCTTTATGTTTATTAGGAGCTTTTCTGTAACACCATTGTGAATTCAAAATTTATAAATCCTGTGTTTGGTATCTGTGACACCTTAAGTTTACCTTCAGTTATTCAAGGGATTGTATCAAAGTTAAGAACTCCATCCAGGTGTGGTAGAACTTGGTTATACTCACAACATGCGCTTTTGAAGGAGATAAAGAAAGATATGAGGTAAAGGTCCAGTCCAGTCAAGGTCACATATAGAAATTAATTTCCAAGAGAATTGAAATCAGGTAATAAAGTTCAATGACAAGATTTTTTCTGGTTAATCTAGTCTCTGAGTTTGGTGTAATAATTCTTAAAAGTAGGTAGTAATTTTATAAGTTACTATTTATTGATATGCAAATATCTTTAAAATACATATATTTTAATGATTTTGCCTCTTGAGTAGCTACATTTTTATTTACTTATTACTATAATGGAATCCAAGGCATTGCACATTTTAGGCAGGATCTCAAACCCTGAAGTGTATTCAATGATTAAATCTTCTCCTTTAGAAATATGATAGTCAGAATTTACTACCTATAAAATCTCTTCAAAATGAATATTAGTTACCATACAGAAAAGTAAGAGGAATACTAGTGTGCCTTTCCAATCATATACTTGTGTGTATAATTTTACAAGTTTGGGTAAAAATATAGGAGAGGTATATAAATAAAATGATAACTAAAATCACTTTAAGTAGTTCGTGTTAGGATTCTTAGGCTTTCTCAGAATCATTCCAAATATATGTTAAGAGAAATTAATCGTGACACAAATTTACAAATATGCAAACATCTTACTGCTTATCAGAAGTTAAATGGCTATGTCTATGGTCACTGAAACCCAGTGAAGATTAAACTGGTTGATTAACTGATTTTTCTTACTGGTCAGCCTATTGAGAAATGTCTTTCTTTGAAGAAAAACACTTTTTTTCAGTTTTCTTTGGTGTTATAGTTTCATTAGAAAGGAGTTGTTCCCAATTTGTTCTTTCCTGTCCAGGTATGACCTTTGCTGATTTGGTTTGGAAACCTAATTCCAGTACAGAAAGGATGAGTCAAGGGTCAAACACGAGAAGCATGATAATATTCCCTGTACAGCTGTTACAATTCATGTCTAGGTAAGAGAGTAAAGGTCAGGGCATAGGTTGGCTCGGGAATGTTAATGGAAAGGCTATGTTTAGACATCTAGTTTCTTGGTGATTTCTAGCGTAAGCCTTTTTTTTAAGAAGACAAATATGTAGAACATATAGATAATCAATAATCTATATGATATATTAGATTTTATGTATATGATATATTTTTATCACTACACATAAAATATATTTTACTTAATCTATTTCATTAAAAAAGGAAGGAGGTGTTGTGTCTTTGATAATATTGTTATGTTAACTTACAACTACTGTAAACATATTTAAAATTAAACATATATGCACATATAGATGCATTTACATGTATATATGTACATATATATAATTTTACACATGCATATATTTGCTTTAAATGTATTTAATCCTGAAAAGGTAAGATATCATTTATTATTTTAAAATAAAGTTTCAAAAAATATAATTTGAAAGTAAAATATAGATTTATAATGATAATGAATATTATTATGCATAATAAAACTAAATATAAATTTATATATATAAATAATATTAAATATTTTAATTAAATAATATTTCAATATTTTAATTAAATAATAATAAATTAATTTAAGTTAAAATTTAATTAAAAAATAATTTTAAATTTTAATTAAATATGTTAATTAAATAATATTAAATATTAAATATTAAATATTAAACTAAATAAATATATTTCACACATATAACAATAAGAATGAAAATTATATAAAATTAGCAGCAAAATTACTTTATAAGTTTACCATAAACATCCTAATGGTTTATATTTGTGTTTTTGTGCATGTGTATATGTATATTAAGCCACAGCATTTTTGTACAAATCAGAAGAAATGTGGTGTGTTGGCCCTCACATTACACATTATTGTTTCAGTATATTTTTATAGTTTATTCTACCAGTGACATTGTCCCATGAACTTCCAGATGTACTCCTGCCTCCATTTCTCACGTTTGGGAGGAGGAATGGGAAAACAGCAGCTTAGGTTTCACTGCCAACTTTAATATGAGCTCTGGATATTTAAAGTCAAGTTCTCAAATATGTGCCATATGCATTGTTACCCATCTAGTTTACTCCCTAGCCTCAACTATTATCATTTCTAATAACCATTTGGCACCAAGAGGAACTAGTATAGTATAGTTTGATGAGCAGGAGAGTGATCAATTATGATCTCCCCTTAAAATTGAACACGTATTTTATCATATGATAATAACTATATGGAGATATAACTCTCTCACAACTTTAATGTATATTGTATTGAATATTAAAAAAATCTTTGTAGAGTTACAGGAGTCAGATTCCTCCCTTTATAAAAGGTTTTGAAAATGGTCCATAAAGTTCATAAGAATATGACTTATTTAACTTGCAAGTGGCTGAGGATTAAGCTAGGCCCTGTTAGGGTATACTGCTGAGATAACATGCAGCCTTTAAATAGTTTATAATAATTCATGTTTTCTCTACTATATTTTGATTATACTTACCAGTTATTTAAAATCCTTTGAAAATTGTACATATATTTTTCTATAAATATTTTGAAATATTTATTTGTAAGTGATTAAAGCAAAATATAGTAGGCTCTCATGCATTTCATCTGCATAATATCATATTGTATCTTTCTTGCTCTAATTTTAATTAGTCTAATTCATCCTTAAGGGTTATAAATATTTTCCTGTCAGTTTGGCTTTTCCCCATCCCTGCACAAAGTAACCAATTTATACCTTCAAAACACAGTATTAAAATATATTTAAATTTTTAACACTTAGACTGAAATAAAAGCAAAGCTATTTACATTTTTGTATTGCATGCAAATACAGTTGACATTTTATCTTTTGAAATGCTAATAAAGTCTCTACATTTTTCTTTCCATGTGTTCTGTGTGTGTGTTAGACTTTCTTATATTTACAAAATTGATTCATAAATTTTTTACTTATTGAAATCAACCATTACTGACTACATGTCAAAACATTAAAATGTTCCTGTTACACTTAAATTTTTAATGGTTGCCCAAAGAATATTATTTATTACCATAAAGATAAATAATTTTGTTAATTACCATCATTTAATAATTCTCCAAACATTCTTTTTCTTTTTATTAATATGCATGAGGAAACTGAATTTTAAAATCAATCATCTTTTTCTTTAGAAATGTAAGTTTTTGAATGTTTAAATTTTCATATTCCTTAAATTTCCTCTGAAGTTATCAGTTATATTTAATAAAATTTCAAATAAAATTTTCTTGTTAATATTTGCCTAACTGTAATCTTTCTATTTATAGTTTTAAAAAGTTTTTATTGCTAACTGTGTGTGTGTGTGTGTATGAGTGTGTGTGTATGTGTGTGTGTGTGTGTGTGTGTGTGTGTGTGTGTGTGTGTGCATGTTATATTCAGATGCAAGTATAGGATTCTGGATCTCCTGGAGATGGAATTAGAGACAGACATTACTCCAATTAATAGTTTCATTTCCATCATATTCTGTTACCAGCAGTGAGAATTTTAATTCTGTCATATAATTTTTATTTTCTAATTAACAATGTAAAAACAAAATACCACATTTGTTGTTTTCTGGGGAAGAGTTTGCTGTTGTTGTGTTTTATTATCTAAGACCAGGTTTCTCTGAGTAGCTCTGGCTGTCCTGCAACTCAGTCTGTAGTTCAGCCTTGAATTTACAGATAACCTCCTGTCTCTGCCTCCCAAATGATGGGATCGAATTCTCATGATCCACTACTACCCAGCTGAAAATGCCACATTTAGATTGAAATGTTTTAAAGTTAAGAATTTTATCATTGTTAAACTGACATGGCATTTGCCCCCTTACTATTTTAGACAAATATTCAATAAACTTCAAGCAATAATTTGATGTCATAACAATTGTGTGTTTTATTTTTATAATATTCTATCAGTGTTATACAAGCCTAAATCTATAGAAATATTTTCTCTAGCACCTCATGATTATAGATATATTTATTGATGTAAAATTTAAATATTTGTCTTCTTATCTATAGTTTTTTTTACAAGTGTAGAGCTTTTCTAAATATATTTGTATACATTTGTGTACATCTCTATATATCTATACCTACATCTATACCTTTAAATGTAATATTTTGGTATAATTCATGGTGGATTTTTTAAATCTTTCTAGATTTAATTAAGGAATACCCAACATGCAGGAATACATTATAGCTTAACTACGAAGTATTCTCCTTTTTGTTCTAAAAATATAGTGCAGAAGGCAATATACTTATTTAAGAAGTAAAAATTTTCCTGGATTTTACAATACCACCCTGCTATTTGACAGATTGGAATAAATGACCTAGAAAAATAGAGCTGAGAAGCAGAGAAGTTGACAGGGACTAATATTTTTCTGAATAGCACACTGTAGCTATGAAGACTCCTACTAAAGCTCTTTCTCATTTATCTCTATCCTTGAGATAGTGCTGCACTTTTACCTATCAAAAAACTCTGTTCGCTACAATTATACACTAGCAGACTCTTTGCTATTTGATATTACACCAGAAAAAGCTGCATACACAGAAAAAGAGATCTAAGTCACCATGGTGTACTAGGGAAGGCTGCTATACAAACCAGGAAAGTCTCTCGCCACTTGGATCTGGCTCATTCATAAATGTAAAGATTCTAGGAAACAAAATTCAGGTTTGATTCAAAACATATGATGCACACTTGGTCCTCTCTGTACTACAACTTCTCAGTGTTGACACTCAGGAAATATACTGAGAAGGTTTACTTGTCTTTATTTTTAATCACAGCCAATTCCCCAGCCACAACTATCTGGCACCAATTGTACTAGAGGTGCTTGTCTCTTTTTAATCATAACTGATACTTCAACCACAGTTGACTAGAACAATATTCTTAATTCAAAATAATAAAGGATTGACCTTGACAGAGGTTTTAAGGTACTCCCACACTTCACACTGAGATTTGTTTCAGTTTTAATTTTATTTTATTTAGTTAACTTTATTTCATTTATATTACATACTGAATTCAGTTTACCCTCCCTCTTCAGCTCCTGTCCCCCCATTCCCATTCAGAAAGGGACAGGACTTCCATGGGTTTGAAGAGACCATAGCACACCAAGTGGAGGTAGGACCAAGGCCCTACCCCTGCAAAAAGACTGAACAAGGTAATCAATCCAGCATGGGAAGCAAGTTCCCAAAATTCATCGAAGGGCCAGGGACAGATACTGATCTACTGCTAGGAGCATTACAAATAGACCAAGCTACACAACTGTCAAACACAAGCAGATGTCCTGTGTCAACCTCATAAAGCCTCCCTAGCTGTTGAACCAGAGTCCATGTACTCCCACAAGCTCAATTTAGCTCTCTCTGTGGGTTCCTCTGTCATGACCTTTATCCTCCTGGATCATACATTCCCGTATCCCTTTCTTCATGAGAACTCTTGGAGTTCTGCCCAGTGCTTGGCTGTGACTCTCTGCATCTCTTTGTATCAGTTATTGGATAAAGACTATTTAGCCAGAGAGAGAGAGAGAGAGAGAGAGAGAGAGAGAGAGAGAGAGAGAGATCTCATGAAATTTTCTTGAAAATGAATGGAACTGGAAAAAGAACTCATTTTCTGTGAGGTAACCCAGACACAGAAAGATGAACAGGATAACCAGCCTATAATCTAGAACCACAACGATGCTAGTTAAAAAAAGAGGTCATAAAGTGGGATGCATAGATTTCCCTGGAAGGGAAAATAGAAGAGATCTCTTAGGTCAATTAGGGGCAGGAGATTGGGAGGTAAGAAGTTGAGGGAGTAAATTGGATGTTCTGGGCACAGGACTTCGGGGGAGAATAATGAAAGAGACATCTTGATGAGGGGGAAATTTAAGGGTTAGGGAGAAAACTGGTGCCAGGAAAACTTCCAGGAATCCACAAAGATGACCCCAGCTAAGACTCCTAGCAATAATGGAAAGGGTGCCAAAACTACCTAGATACTGTAGTCATATTGGTGGCTACCCTAATTGTCATCACATTGGAATTTTAAATCCCAGACTCCATTGACTATATATTACTGTGTGCATTATCTTTTACGTTTCCTCCAAACAGCCAAGTAATCTTAACCACTTAGTAACTTATATAGCCCAAAGGTCTAACATCCATTCTACAATACTCCCCAAAACTACCTGACAAGGTCTATATTAGCAAATCCCAGGATCCCAGTAACAATGTTTGTCTAAAGATTACAATGTAAAGCCAATGGTTGGGGTTTATTTGACTCACCTTGATTTGAGCACAGATCACTGAAGGAAATCAAGTCAATAGCTCAAGGCAAGAGTCTAGATGCTTCAGAGAACTGAAGCAGAGGCCTTGGAGGAATAATGATTACAGGTATGCTATCTCTGGTTTGTTCAGCTAGCTTTTATGTACAGCAAAGGACCACACACCCAGGGGTGGCACCATCTGTAGTTGTCTAATCCCTCACACATAAATCATTAAATGAGAAAATGTCCCACAGTGTTGTCTACAGAGCAAACTTATGGAGACATTAACACAATTCAAATTATCTTTTCCAAAATAGCCCTTTCTTATGTCTAGTTGAATACAATCTACTCATCTCAGTCAAATATATATGGAAATACCCTCACAGACATGCAATTTTGGTAGGAAATGGTTTGTTTTCTTATACTACTATGTCGTATTACATTGTCACAGACAATCAGGGCAGGAACTAAAACAGGAAATCAAATGCAGAAAGTGGTGCAGAGGCCATGGAGGTGTGCTGTTTACTGACTCACTCTGTGGTTTGCTAAGCCTGCTGTCATACAGAATCCAAGCCCACCAACTCAGGACTGTCAGCACCCACATCAGTCGTTAATTGATAAATATCCTATAATCTTACCTACACCTACAGCCCAGTCTAAGGGAGATATTTTCTCAGTTGAGCTTGCCTAAGTCAGGTGACTCTAGCTTCTGTCATTTTGATCTAAATACTATCCGGCACACTAAATGCCAATCTGTGAGGCTATGTGAGGCAGTTTTGCAGTTTCTAAAAACTGATTATACTTTGTTTAAATTTTGCTGAAAAGTCTTCCAAATCACCCCTGGCAACAGAAGTTTGTAAATTAATGAATATTATATAAACTAGCTGTTGCAGTTCTTGAATTTTTGTCACCATCCATTTATCCAGAAAGCTCTTAGAAACATTCTGAATCATTAATTTATACAGTGCTTATTTTTAAAATATTTTTTCTCATCATGTAAACAAAATGTCATTATATTTTATTCATTATGTCCCTCAAAAACCATTGAGACCACTCATGGGCATATACCCAAAGGATGCTCAATCATACTACAAGGATGTTTGCTTCTAGGTTGATTCCATGTTCCATAGTGCTATGTTCATGGCAGCATTATTTATAGTACCCAGAACATGGAATCAACCTAGTTGCCCCTCAACTGAAGACTGGATAAAGAAAATGTGGTACATTTAAGCAATGGAGCCTGCTTGCTTTTATTTTGTAACCTTTTAAAAAAACATGTAAGATTTCACTAGTTTTGAGTGAAACTTAGAATTTAATATCCTTTAGGCACTATAAATGTGGATTTCTAGCCTGGCATTGGTGGCGCACACCTTTAATCCCAGCACTCGGGAGGCAGAGGTAGGCGGATCTCTCTGGGTTAGAGACCATCCTGGTGTACAAGAGCTAGTTCCAGGACAGCTTCCAAAGCCACAGAGAAACCCTATCTCGAAAAACCCAAAAATAATATGGATTTCTATTGCAGAATATTATTTTAAGTTGTGTTACATTTGTTTATCCTGTGGAACATTTGTTTTAGAGATTTGAAAGTGTGTTGCGTTCTTTTATGTTGCATTTGTTTAACTCTATGAAGCTGTGTTACTTTGCCTGTCTAAAGCACTCAATAGGTCTAATAAAGAAATGAACATCCAATAGCAAGGCAGGGGAAAAGATAGGTGGGGCTGTTGAGCAGAGAAAATAAATAGAAGGATAAATCTGGGCAGAGAAAGCAAGGAGCAGGAGAAGAGGAGAGGGGGCAATAGGATGCCAGACAGCGATGGTGTAAGAGCAAAAGCACCATATACAGAAGGAAGAAAAAAAGAAAGCCCAGGAGCAAAAGGTAGATGGGATGACTTAAGGAGAGCTGGCTAGAAACAAGCCAAACTAAGGCTGGGCTTTTATAAATAATAATAAGCCTCTGTGTGTGATTTATTTGACCCCCAAAAGAGCAAAGAGTAAAATGATAAAAAAGAAACCAGCCACACATGTCTTTTTGTTTTACCCAGAAATATTCTATTTTGATCATCTAGTATTTGTGATAATTGTGCCCTTTCAGTTCCAAAGGTATCCTGAATTGGACATAAGCATTAAATTCAATGCATTATGGTGAAAAATAATAGCTTGAGTTCTTGTTATTGCTAGAAAGATTCTATTTTCAAATTTATTTTATTAGAATAATTAATTCAAGAACTAAATACACATAAAATTTTAGTATCATCCCCAGGCTATTTTTGTGCAAAATTAAAATACATTATAAAAGCAGCAGGAATAATCTTCATTAGCTTTTGTTACATTGAAACAAAATACCCAAATACATCCTTTGGCTTCAATATGAATCCTCTTAGAATTATTAGCAAAAGTACATCATTTGTTCACAACTACCCTTTACCTGCAAATCTATTTTCAAGGATTTAAGAACATACTCAAGAGATGAGATAGCAGCAAAAATGTATAATAAAATAATTGTAATTGACACAATAAAATGAAATAATTACATGGGTTTGAAAAAATATTTGATCCTTTGATAGTTTAATTATATTTCTTATTAGTTTTTCAAACACCTCATTATTTTCTATGTATAATATTCTCATCAATGTCTCATTGTACTGCTGATTTGCTTGGTGTGACTTTTCAGGACTCTCCTTACTTTTTGTTTTCCTTACTCCTGGATCAAGCTGTAGAAGAATAGAAGGAACCAGAGACTGAAGTCAGAGAGAACGGGAAGGTCTTTTCTGGGTTGCTCCTCTGTACGTTGTGGTCAAACTCACCTTTAATATACACTGTCCTCTGTGAGTATATGTATTAAAGTTGCCATTTTCTGGAACGTTCTAGTTTTCTGCTTGCACTGGCACTCCTCGGTGTATCTCTTAATCTTTCATATACAATGAAACATTAGTCTAGTATACTTTTCATTAAAAAAATTGTATTCTGAAATCTGTTACATCTTTGTTTTTTATCATTACTGCGATCCTCTGTAGAGACTCAGCCGCTTGTACTTGTCACAGTGCCAACTGACCTCACTGTGCGGTCAGTCACTACAGGTGACAGAACTCTCCACACCAGGTCTTACTTCTCTCCACAGCTGAAGCCCGGAGTCTTAGACATTGTCCTCTTAAGTGAAAATCATTTTTCCCTTTCTGAATTTCTAACAACCTTCACTCTCCTATGGGAACATGATTTTCCATCTGCTTTAGCTCTATGGTTCTATGCTCTGTTCATTCCATTATCCTTTCTTTTTATTTTTTTCATATCTTCATCTACACCAACTCTCCTGTGTATAACATTATCTGTCTTTGAGATGATATCATGGGGCATGCAAATTTTCTACATCTGTATTCAATACAATAAATGAATAATTTTCCTCTGATTTTTAAAGAGACATATGGTTTTCTGTTTTTTACTTCTTTAACTTTAGAGCAGTAAAGTAAAACTTGGGTTCCTGGCTTTTCTGCTTAGAAATCTGAAACACAAAGGATTTAATTCAGATTATGGTTGAAATGAAAAATAAAAAATTACAAAGAAAAAAGTGGCATCAGCTCAAAGGCACTACGGAAGTAAGAAAAGTGTGACTTCATATTGGGTCTAAGAAGCCAAACTTGAATAAAAAGAATTGCCACAGATTTTATTCTCCAGAAGGCTAGTATTAATAATATATGTTATCATAACGAAGTATCTGTCAATGAGTAGATAGTGTAGCTACAAACTATATGTTCATTTTGCTCAAAATTGCATACTTTTTCTTATATTGTACTTGAAATATTTGAATACTCCATTTTTTTACTTTATTCAACGATGTTCCAGAAAGTATATGAAAATCTATTAAGCTAGAAATTACTAAGGCATATTGAAAATGAAAACGAAGTGAGAAATATCAACTAATATCTTAAGAATTATCAATGAGCTACATTAAGTAAATATAAATCCAAGCTAGAATTCAGAAGTGTAAATCTCCATAAGAAGTTCAAGGTTAGAAAAAATGAATTATTAGAGTCATGATTCATTAAAGTAGCTGCATCTGATGTAAGGGAGGTTAATGGCTTGTAAGAGCATGAAGTAGCTTTTTGAATGCTGCTAAAATCCAATTTCTTTATTTAAAACTTGATCACACAGATGCAGTTGCATTAAGCTCTCAATGAGCCTAAAACTCTCATCCATTTTTCTTTCTAACTTTACCACATATGTTTTGCTTCTTTTTTAAATGTGCCACTCATTGTTATTATATTTAAAGTGACTGTCAAAATACCAAAAGTTATGTCATTTGTGATTTTGTTATTCTACTTGTTGTTCCCTGCCTTATCCTAATCCTGGGTACAAGTGATGATATTGTGCTTATAGTTGTTTATAACTGATTTTGTATTAAAATCTTTTGAAAGTGGTCATGTTAGTATCACCAGGCAATAAGTTGATCACTGCCAATACTTTCAGTAAAATTGAAGCAAACCTTAAAGAAATATTGACCACCATAAAGAAGTCTGGCCAAGTCTATTCCAGAGTTCACAGAAAATGGTGATAAATCACATTTTGCAGAACCTTATAAATGCAAACCCACAAGATTACTTAATTCCCACCAGTATCAATCAGGAACAATGATATATCCTGACATACTTACTGCCTGCATACCTCCCACATACATACATCAGGGGAAAGCACAGATTCTGGCATAGTTCCTACCTAAGTACCTCCTGTTTTCATGTGGCCAAGCGCATCTAGTACAGTTGGCTCAAACAAGCTTGTTTAGTTGAATGAGTACATATGGCTTGTCATCTTACACAAACAATAGCCTCCAACGTCTCATAAATTAACTGTCCTTGTGCAAGGGGCTTACAATTTAAAAATATTTTTTGTTTTATGAATCTCTTAAGTACAGTAACTACAACTCAAAATGTAATTTTAGCCCTCATATTCCCCTGTTTGAATTGTATCCTCAGTCAAATTCTTGAACCTTTGATGGTTATGATTGTATTGGGATCCAATAATCATCAACTTAGTGGTACCCAGGTAGGAATTATGTATCAAATTAAGACATTAATGATGTAAGTGCCAACAGTAACTACTTTAAAAAGAAAGATCAAAGGCCCTGTAATGGCTGAAATCAGGGTTGCTATTTAGGTGGTACCTGGAAAAAAGAAGGAAGAGAAGTCATTTATTTAATCTCAGGTACCCTATTTATTTGTTTTCCCTTTGCTTTGCAATGTTTTATAAGAACAGTCAGATTATTTCTAATGATTTTGAATGGTTCCTATACAAACAGCAATTTTCTCTTAAATCTATATTATATATCCATATCCTTCATAAAACCATTTAAGTTTCCTATCATATTATACATCTGTTTTAGCCAATATATCTCCCTGTGAATAGGACTGATTTTTTTTTTGTTTTTGCTTTTGTTTTTGTTTGAACAAGTTCCTTTTCTGATATGCCAATAGGTAATATAGGTAGCCATTTTGTTCCCTATGCTTATTGTTTCCTTTTGACATAACATTCCAGCCTGTTGAGGACAAGGTATAATATACTCTCATCTGTGACTACTTCTTGTTGAAAGCAGGAGGTCACTGCCATGGCCAAATAAGGCTGGAATGCTAGTCAAAGGATGGGCAATGGGGCATCTGGCTAGCTGGCCCAGATGAAGGGACAAGAATCAATAACATTGGATGGATTGGTTGACATCAGCTTTAAGAAAGTCCAGAGCACACAGTTATATAAAGTAGTTTACAGTGTTTGGCTGATTCTTGGACAATTTCTTTTAGCCAAGTAGAAATCTGCTAGACAGACATAGAATAAGGACAGAAGTTAAAGTTTAGGGTCTTAAAGGAGAATCTTACATTTGGAACTTCTCAAGCCCATAGTCCTGATAGTTGGGGGAGGGGATGAGTCCCAAGACTAGCAGGGAAAGCAAAGGAGAGAGAGACCCTATCCTCAGGAATTGATGATGGAGAAATTTAGGCCATACTTACCTGGAGTCCATTTGACTTGTGAGAGGGGGATCCAAGTCTTTTGACTCGTTTCAATACCTGAAGCTTCCATGAATTCTATAGTTTACAAAAAGAGATAAAAGTGTTAGATATACTAGCATTATCAGTGTTGTAATTTAAATCGCAGAAAAAAAAACAACTAACAGGTATCTATAAAACAACTAGAGTAGTGGATGATTTACCATCTCATTAGAACTCCATTGATCAGTGTTAAAACTTTGAACATTTGAAATATTAATATAACACTAGTGTGCTGGCCGGAAAGAAATCTGAAACTTCCAATTTTTAATACAACTGAAATCATTTTTTATATAATCAGGTCTCACATAAACATAAAACTTTTTTTTTGCCCAATCATTTACCATACATCATAAGTGGTTGATTACTGAAAGCAGTCATTGAAATGCAAGTTTCTTTAGATAAAAGAACAGAAAAAAATTTATCCTTTATTATGAAGCCTGTTAGCAAACCTGTCTTCCTTTTCTTAACAGGAGACTTAGTCTCTATAGAAAACGCAAGGCCTGATATTTATATATGAAATGAACTGACAAGGTAGCTGCAAGCTTAGGGGAAGCAGCTGTTTGTATGCTGCTGCAAAACTGACACAGCTAGAGTTGGTCTATCCATCAATGCCATTATAAATCTGAGAAGGATAATCCATAACAGGAAGTATAATTCAAATGGCCTATAAATCAATTAATATGACAGAGGATATCCATTGCCTGCACAGTCACCCCAATTGTGGATGACTTTATTTGGGTCAGAGGTTCCAGGGCAGCATCTGTCTTTATCCACCAGACCCCAGTCTGAGAGACATTCTGAAATTTTCTAGTAGAAGAGAAACTTGTGAGACTGATCTTGCTTTGTCTATGCAAATTTGGGCAAACAATTCACCCATGTTCAGTTCATCTTTATTGGGTAGAGTACTGGTGGAAATCAAGGCACCAGGGAAGTTTATTTCTCCATTGTTAGCATTACCATAATCAAAGTGGGATTTCTATGTCCCATCATCTTCTTTGGAGACCTTAGGATCGCTGCTACAATATGGGGTGTGTCTGCCATAATAAGCTTTTCCACTAAACATTTTTAAATGCCATGTTCAGAAAATCTCTGACAATTTTGAGGAACATTATCTATTAAGCGTATCTGAGCTAAACAACCTTGAATTGTTTTTAGTTACTTGTTTTAGGTGTAAACTTGAAATTATATATTGGAGGCTAAGTAAAACTTTTTCCTAGAATTAAAGTAGTAGTTAGCATGACTAAAAGTATAGTTCTGAACACATTAAAGAATTTCATTATTAGGTGATTTAACATCAACTCTCATGTGTTAATCATCTTTAATAGCTTACCATAAATTCTTAGATTTTGTAAGATTAGAATTTTATAGCTTTATCTATGTTAGTTTCAATCTTAAAAATTAACAATTTCTGAATTGAATTTCTTTTAGTTTGAAATGAAACATTATATCCTTAAATAAATTCCATAGGAAAACTGACATCTTTATTTTTCTGATATTCATAGTGTACCATTACAGGATATAGCAGCTTCTTATGTGACTCAGTTTATCAAAATAGCTAATTCTCAACAAAGTCATCAAGGATTGGGAGACTAGACATATTTTCTTAAGTCTAAATATACCTCAGTTAAGGAGAGGCATTCTGTAAGCCAGTGGTTCTCTATCTTCCCAATGCTGGTATCCTGCAACATTGTTCCCTAAGTTTTAGTGACTCCAGTCATGAAATTATTCTTGGTGCATTTTAACAACTGAAAATTAGCCACTGTTATGAATCACAATGCAAGCATCCAACATGAAGCCATTGCTAAGCTCTCCTTTGAAGGAGTCTTTTGATCCCTGAAAGGTTTCTACCACAGGTAGGGAACCACTGCTCCAAGCTCTTGCCCAGACTGCTTAGATAACTGCATCATAGAGTAGGAATATCCCCTGCTCTATTGTTTAGTGAATGGTGCTCATAGCTGTGGGCTTAAATTTTGTTTTTGTTTTTGTATTTGTTTTTTCCATTCATTTATTTAGCACATAAATGAAGTCATGCACAATTATGATACATAATACAGTATGTTCACAATGGCATGGCTAAATTAAACCAATTAACATGTTATATCACATATGTTCATCATTTTTGTTCTGAGAACACTTAAAGTACACTATCTCACAACTTTTAAAATATAGCATATTGTTATCAACCATATTTATCATGCTCTCAGTAGACCTCAAGACATCACAGAGTCCATGCCTCTTGTTAAACTGCAGTTTTATATCCTTAAACCAATTGTTTCCCCATTGTTAAAAGACCCACATTGACGCCTAATAGCCACAATTCTGCTCTCTGTTCCCATAAGTTCATCATTTCTAGGTTACACATAAATTTGAAATTGTGTGACATTTGTCTTCCAGTGTGTCACTTATATATTTTTTTTGGCAAGCATATAACTTTACTACTTACTAAAGATGAAATCAAATTTGCATGCACAGGTGAGCACTCTCTGAAACACCTTGGATTCATCACATATTTGAGTTTCAATTAATATATATATATATATATATATATATATATATATACATTATATATGTATATATATAAATATATATGCCAATATTGGCAATATGTTATGAATCAATAGCAGCAACAGCCTTTCCAGGTTCTGCAGTGCCATTTGAACAAAATTGTAAAGACATCCAGCACACTCCATTTAAAAAAAAAAAAAACAGAAAAAAAAACCCAAAAAACAAAAATATAAAAACAAACTGTAGGGGAAGCTGTAGTAATGCCTACTTAGGGGCTGTCTACAGGTGTGCCTGACCATGCTTGCAAGGATGTGGTCAGGGTGACATAGAGCGCTACTTGCATGGGACTGTGTTTTCTCTTTTGGTTTCACATTTGTACTTGCTGGACAGACTGCTGCCACACTGGCTGACTAGGTCACTGTGTAAGTAAGGCTTTTCCCTATTAAATACCCATGTATTTCTACTTGGCTCTGTATTGGTAATTTCCCACTATATCTGCTTGTCAGGAGCAGGATATTGGAAAACTGCACCCCATTTGGGAAAGGCTGTGGGTGCCACTGGGCCTGCAGCCTTAGTGAGGAAAGGTCCCTCTCTTCACAGGTGTTGCCGGCTCCCAGCCAACCTGCTGCAGCTGAGAAGCTCCCAGCTTGGAGACTCACAGAGATCTCCTATGGATTTACCACCATGCACTCGGGACCAGCTTGGACTGCTGCCTACCAGCACCCAGAGGCCTCCAGCCCTAGAACCAAGTTGGAGTAGGTCTTGGCTTTCAGCTGGGTCCTTAAGGTCAGTGGCCTTAAAGCAACACCTCATTCAGTGGATGCAGCCACAAGGCCGTATACTCTCTAAGGTAAGTGCAGCCGCTTTTGTGACCTCTCTCCACAGCTGCCACCCACCACTGCCAAACGCCACGGACTAACTGAACTACTGTGCCACCCACTGGTCAAAGATAGTTACTGCATCTGGAGTAGAAATCAGGTAAAATTATGGTGGAATATTTATCATTTGCTAAAATTGGTAATATTTTTGGTTATTACGCGAATTCACTGTTTGAGGAGGATTCTAATTTGCCAATTACTCACCTATATGCCTTAATGGCAATTAGCTTGCTGGTACAAATAATACTATTAGCCAGAGGGCTCAGGAACAGGGACAGAGATAACCTTACCACCTGCTTGCAGGAAATAACAGCTTTATGCAATGAGGTTTTGGAAAACAGATTAGGTCAGTCCACAATTGTGCAGTAAGTGGAACAGAAATTGGATGATAAGCTTGTCTCTGTGTCCAATATGCTAAAGACAGAGCTGTCTGTTACCAAGATGAGATGCGTGTATTTATGCCATGTCTGAGACCTTAGAGGCTAGACTGTCAGATGACTGTGATAAGCTAAAGAATATCTGCAGCCAGCTAGAAACTCAGATAGGCAATGTTACCCAGAAATTAGATGCAAAGGTGCAAGATACCCAGGATAGGGTTGAAGAATTGGACAATGCCATTCAATCAATTATTGAAGCATCCAAGGTAGTAGATGACAAATTTATTTCTAGATTTGAATGTTTGGAAGATAATTTACAGTACAGGGCTGACAGATTACATAGGTGATGGGGAATGTACTTCTTTGTATGTTTATCATATTAATTGTTGAATAAAATACTGTTTGGCCAATGGAAGCAAGGACTAGGAGTCAAAGAGGATTCTGGGAAATGTAGTAGAGAAGTGATGGTCCACGCAGGAAGTGACATGGCAAGGAGACTCATATTTAAGCAAGGAAACAGGAAGTATGCCCTTTTCCCCTCTGCTCCTGCTCCAGCGGCACGATGTGATCCACCATCAAGGAGGATAGCCAGTAAGGCATCCGATAAGATAAGTCTTATAAAATATATAGATGTATGATAGTTAAGACTGAGCTAGCATATGAGGAATCCTAGTCATTGGCCAAGCAGCTTTGAACCTAATACAAGTTTGTGTGTATTCATTTGGGGCTATGTGGGGCGGGCAGATGGCATAAAGCATACACGTGGCAGTGGGGCTCTGGCAGCTTTTGGCAGAAAGATTTATTGTAACACATAGGTCCATAGGGTTGATTCCAGAGGACTCAAAATCAGCAAATAATGACCTCAAATCTAAACTTCAATACCTAGAAGGCAGTTTCCAAGCCATCCAGATACTGCCTAAGGATGATCGGATTAAAGACCTAGAAAAACATATAAATGAGCAGCAATTTATAGATTCAGCAACATTTTTGGAATCTTTTATGATTAAAGGGATTGAAACTTTTCAAAAGGATATCATTACTAGGCTTAAAGATCATTTGGATGCCTCAGAAGCAGAATCACTCCAATCCCAGGCACGTACTCCACCCAGGTATCATGACTATTCTTCTAAGGTTGTTACTCATACACCATTAGTGTACCCAGCTACCATGGTAGAAAAGCCAGCTTCTAAGAAAAACCCTCATGGACGGATGGCTTATAAATGGCAACCTATACAGCTGAAGGATCTTAAGAATATTAAAGAATCAGTTGTCTCATATGGTCTCCATAGCCCATACATAAAACAGCTGTTACTTTAATGGTCAACCTTTAACAGGGTGACACCCATAGATTGGGAACTATTGGTAGCAGCTGTACTTGAGAATCCATGCCAAATCCAGTGGAAGGCATTGGTGAGAGAAGAGGCAATGCTCCTTGAGCGTCAGGGCATAAAGGTAGGTTTTATGAAGCCCCCCTAGATAAGATTCTTGGTCAAGGTATTTATGCTGACCCACAGGTTCAGGCTGAATATGATAACGATATACTGTGTCTATTCAGGAAAGTAGCATTAAATGCCTAGGATAAGGTTCGTGAGCCAGGAGAATGCCTAGAAGCTTATACCAGAATAGAACAGGGACCTACAGAACAGTTCCAGGACTTCTTACAAAGGTTAACTAGGGCAGTAGAATTACAGGTAACAGATCCAGAAGCAAGACAATCAATTATTTATACAATAGCTTATGAGAATGCAAACCCAATATACAAAAGAATACTTTAGCCTTTAAAGATCAGATTAGCTCCACTAGAAGAATGGGTTTTGTATGCAGCCAACATTGACTATAATGTGCAAGATACTGGAGCTTGGGTAGGAGAAGCCATATCCAAAAGTTTAAAATGGCAACAGGAAATTAAAAGTTCTAGAGGTGATGATGTAAGGGCTTGGCAATGAGAAGCACCTTACAGAGGTCAACATAGGTACCAAGAGGCTGCAGGTTACTACTCTATGAACCAGAACCTTGGATAGGAAGAGCCTTCCCCTGGCAACCATGAAGGCACCAGGAACCTAGAATTTTCAACTGTGGTAAAATGGGACATACTAAGAGACATTGTAGGCAAATGAATTCTAACAATGCCTCATACAGAAGGCCACTGCCTTCTGGATTGTGTAGAAGATGTGGAAAGGGCAGACACTGGACCACTGAATGTAGATCAACCAGGGACATACAAGGAAACCTGTTAAGGTGAGGAAACCCCGAGGGGGGCCGTCTTCGAGAAGGGTCGGATCATTCCTAGTAGCAGTGGGAGACAATCTCTCACAGGATGAATAGATAGTTCTTTGCCTCTTGTGAAAAATGATACTGTTCTAGATGGTAGTTTGAATAGTGATGAAGAATCAATAATGAATGGACAAAATGAGAAACACATATTTTGGCAAGCTTCTATTAATGATAAAAGGCCTCAGTTGAAAGTGAAAATTAATAATAAAGTTATTTCTGGCTTGGTAGACATTGGGGCAGATGTAACTATTATTACCGAAAAATCGTGGCCTCAGAAATGACCTCTTAGAGAGGCAAATGTACAATTTTTTTAGGAATAGGAACTCTATCTAGAGTTTGACAGAGTGTTAACTCATTGGTTTGTATTGGACCAGAAAGACAGAAAGGGATAGTGAAACCATATGTGGCAGATATAGCTATAAATCTCTTGGGTTGTGATCTCTTACAGCAATGGAATACTCAGATTAATATTCCTCCAGTGTCAGATACAAATTATGTACAATCTTTAGATAGTAGAAAGATCTGGTAAGACACTATGGAATACGGTTACCAACCATCCATGCTGTACAGAAACTAGGTACAAATGATGGACCTTGAGAGGAGCCAAAGGCCCTGCCATTGAAGTGGCTTACAGATAAACCAGTTTGGGTAGGACAATGGCCTATGACCCCTGAGAAGCTAAAGGCCTTAGAAAAGTTAGTACAGGAACAGCTAGATGATGGACATATAGAGGAATCTATCAGTTCTTGGAATTCTCCTGTATTTGTCATCAAAAAGAAGTCAGGAAAGTGGAGAATGCTGACAGACCTTAGAGCCATAAATAAGGTAATTCAACCAATGGCTCTCTGCAACCTGGAATGCCATTACTTTCCTTGATACCTAAAGGATGGCCTATCATACCCATTGATCTAAAAGTCTGTTTCTTCACAATATCGTTACAGGAAAATGATAGAGAAAAATTTGCATTTACTATACCAGCTATTAATAATTCAGAGCAGGTTAGGAGACATCAGTGGAGGGTTTTGCCATAAGGAATGCTAAATAGTCCCACTTTGTGTCAGCACATTGTATATCAACCTCTGGAAATAATTCGTAAGAAATTTTCACAATCTTTTGTTTATCATTACATGGATGACATTCTTTTATCAGATTCTAATAAGGAAACTTTGGAATGTATGTTTGAAATGGTGAAGGAAGTTCTGCCTCGTTGGGGGTTACAGATTGCCCAAGAAAAGGTACAAGGAGGAGATTCTATTAAGTATTTAGGTTACAAGATAGATTTACAAAGAATCAGACCTCAAAAGGTACAAATTAGGAGAGATCGTTATCAAACTCTTAATTTTCTTCAGAAATTATTAGGGGAAATTTCTCAATTCCAGACGACTACTGGTGTAGAAGGACATGACATAAATCATTTAATATGGCCCTTAAAGGTGATAAGGACCTAAACAGTCCTAGAATATTATCTGCTGAGGCAGAAAAAGCGTTACAATGGGTAGAAAACAGAATATTGGATGCACACATAGATCTGATAAACATTGATTTAGACTTTATTATTAGAGAATACCCTTCTGTAGTTCTGAAGCAAAGGGAAGACACTATATTGGAATGCATATTTCTGTCACATAAACAGAATAAAAAGTTGAAGACATATATAGAAAAGATTTCTGATTTGATTTTAAAGGGAAAATTAATACTTTCTCAACTGAATGGAAAAGATCCAGCAGAAATTATAGTACCTTTAACTAATGAAAAGATTTCCTCCTTGTGCAAAGATAAAGAATATTGGCAAAGAGCTCTTACTGACTTTTTTGGGAACAATTAGCAACAACTATCCCAAAACTGACAGAATTAAATTAATAAAAAAGGAAATCTGGATTCTTCCATGTATTGTAAGACAAACTCCCATTTCTGGAGTTCTTACCTTCTACACTGATGCCAACAAATCAGGTAAGGCAGGTTATAAAGCAGGTGATGTAAGTAAAGTAGTTCAAAGTCCATATACATCTGTAGAGAAGGCAAACTTATATGCAATTCTTATGGTACTTATGGATTTTACAGAACCTCTTAATATAGTTACTGATTCTCAATAATCAGAGAGAGTCGTGTTACATATTGAGACTGCAGAATTTGTTCTTGATAATACAGAATTAACTTCTCTGTTTTTACAATTACAGGAAACAATTAGAAACAGAAGTAATCCTATACACATTACACATATCAGATCCCATATGGGTCTGCCAGGCCCACTAGCAAAAGGCAATGATGAGATTGATCCTTTATTAATTGGAAGTGTGCTAGAAGCCTCAGAATTTCATAAGAAACATCATGTAAATAGCAAAGGTTTGAAAAACGACTTCTCCATCACTTGGCAACAAGCCAAGGAGATAGTGAAAAAGTGTCCTACTTGTTCCTTTTATAATCAAACTCCATTGCCAGCAGGTTGTAATCCTAAGGGCATTCGGACAAATGAGGTTTGGCAGATGGATGTCTTTAACTTTGCAGAGTTTGGAAATTTGAAATATGTGCATCATACTATAAACACATTCTCAGGGTTCCAATGGGCTACTGCTCTTAACTCTGAAAAAGCTGATTCTGTTATTACACACCTGCTAGAGGTGATGGCAGTTATGGGTATACCTGCACAAATAAAAACTGACAATGCTCCAGCATATGTCTCTACAAAATTGGAACTGTTTTTCAAATATTATAACATAAAACATGTTACCGGTATACCACACAATCCTACAGAACAAGCAGTGGTTGACAGATCTAATAGAACACTTAAGGAGATGCTCAACAAACAAGCTTGAAAGACTAACCCCCCCAAACATAGATTGTATAATTCTTTATTAACACTGAACTTTCTTAATGCCAATGAAAAAGTACAAACAGCTGCAGAAAGACACTTAACTATGGAAAAAACTGCTGAACTCAATCAGCCCGTATACTGCAAAGATGTACTAACCTCTGTATGGAAACCAGGACATGTGTTACATTGGGGTAGGGATATAGGTTTTCAAAGTATGACCTGAAGATTCTCTGGATTTCCTCTGTGTCTGTTGTTATGCCCCCCCTTTCATTCCTGACTTTATTAATTTGCATGTTCACTCTTGGTAGTTTGGTAAGTTTGGATAAAGGTTTGTCTATCTTGTTGATTTTCTAAAAGTACCAAATTTTTGTTATATTGATTCTTTGTGTTGTTCTCCTAGTTTCCATTTTATTGATTTCAGCCCTCAATTTGATTATTTCCTGTTATCTTCTCCTCCAGGGTGTATTGGCTTGTTTGTTTTCTAAAGCTTTCGGTTGTTCTGTTAATTCTCTAGTGTGATATTCTCCTGTTTCTTCATGTGGGCATTTAGCGCTATGAACTTTCCTCTTAGCACTGCTTTGAAAGTATCCCATAAGTTTGGGTATGTTGTGTCCGCATTCTCATTGAATTCTAGGAAATCTTTCTTTTTTTATTTCTTCCTGGACCCATGAATTGTGCAATTGGGTGTTACTTAATTTCCATGAGTTTGTAGGTTTTCTGTATTTCGTGTTGTTGTTGAATTCTAATTTTAAAACATGGTGGTCTGATAAGACACAGCGGGTTATTTCAAGTTTTTTGTACCTGTTGAGGTTTGCTAGGTTGCAAGCATATGTTCGATTTTAGAGGAGGTTCCTTGTGGTGCTGAGAAGAATGTAAATTGTTTTGTACTTGGGTGGAATATTCTATAGATATTTATTAAGTCCAATTGCACCATAACTTCTATTAGATCTTTTGTTTCTTTGTTAAGTTCTGTCTGGTGTTAAGTTCTGTCCAGTGGTGAGAGAGGGGTGTTGAGATCTCCCACTATAAATGTGTGTGGTTTTATGTGTGATTTGAGTTTTAGTCATGTTTCTTTTACAAATGTGGATGCCTTTATATTTGGGGAGTAAATGTTCAGAATTGAGACTTCATCCTGATGGATTTCTCCTGTGATGAGTAGGAAGTTATCTTCTTCATATCTTTTGACTGATTTTAGTTTGAATTCCAATTTATTGAATATTAAGATTGCTACTCCTGCTTGTTTCTTGGGTCCATTTGATTGGAAGATCTTTCCCCAACCTTTAATTCTTAGGTACCATCTGTCTTTGAGTTTGAGGTGAGTTTATTGTATGCAGCAGAAGGAAGGATTCTGTCTTCTTATCTATTCTGCTAATCTGTGTCTTTTTATAGGGGAGTTGAGACCATTAAGGTTGATGGATATAATGACCATTGATTATTGCTCATTCTTCTTTTTGATTTGGTGATGGTGGTGAAATTATGTGTGGGATTCTGTCCCTTTTTCCTTTTGGCTCTTTGTAAGTTGGGATTATCTATTGCCTATGTTTTTCTGGTTGTAGTTAAATTCCCTGAGTTGGAGTTTTCCTTCCTATACTTTCTGTAGGACTGGATTGGTGGAAATGTATTGTTTGAATCTGCTTTTGTCATGGAATATCTTTTTTTTTCTCTATCTATAATGATTGAAAGCTTTTCTGGGTATAGTAGTCTGGGCTGGCATCCATGGTCTGTTAGTGTAGATAGAATATCTATCCAGGATCTGCTGGCTTTCAGAGTTTCTAAGGAAATGTCAGGTGTGATTCTGATAGGTTTGCCTTTATATGTTACTTGACCTTTTTCCTTTGATGCTCTTAATATTTTCTCTTTGTTGTGTAGGTTTGGTGTTTTGATTATTGTGTGGTGAGGTGTCCTTTTTCTGGTGCAGTCTATTTGGTGTCCTGTAGGCTTCTTGTGTTTTCATTGGCATGTCTTTCTTTAGGTTGACAAAGTTTTATTCTATGATTTTGTTGAATATGTTTTCTACCCCTATGAGTTGGATTTCTCCACCTTCTTCTATACCTATTATTCTTAGGTTTGGTCTTTTCTCAGTATCCCATAGTTCCTGGATATTTTGTGATAGGGATTTGTTGGACTTAAGACTTTCTTTGGTTGATGAGTCTATTTCCACTAGTGTGTCTTCAACCCCTGAGATTCTCTCTTCCATCTCTTGTATTCTGTTGGTTATGCTTACATCTGTAGTTCCTGATTGTTTACCCAGGTTTTCAATTCCAGCATTGCCTCAGATTGTGCTTTCTTCATTGTCTCTATTTCAGTTTTTAGTTCTTGAACTGTTTCCTTGAGAGATTGAAATTGATTGACTTGAAGATTGATATCTTGTATTTTTTGATTAGTTTTTTCTTCCATTTCTTTAAGGGATTTTCTCATGTCCTCTTTGAGATCCTCTATCATTTTCCTGAAGATTTTTTTAAGGTCATTCTCTTCTGGTTCATCTGGAATGTGATGTTAAGGTCTTACTGGTGTATGGTTCCTAGTCTCCGGTTGTGTCATATTGGGTTTTTTGTTGTTGGATGTGTTTTTACTTTGTCCTCTTCTCAACCTTTCTTCTGGTGGGTGTAGCAAGATGTTCTTGTTGTCCTGGTGGGTGAAGGACCAAGATTCTCTTCTGGTAGATGCAAACAGATTCAATACTCTGATGTCTGTCGGTCCTCTTCTCTTGAATGGAGGTGTCACTGTTCCCTGGGTGTAGGCAGTGTTCGGGCATGCAGGGTCCTGAGCCTGCGGATGGAGGCCAGGCTGCCTCTGGGTGTTCAGAGTTCGGAACCGGAAGCTGAACTGGTCCAGCATGCAGGTCGCTTGCTTCAGGTGACTCTGAGCAGTGATGAAGATCAGGGGCCAGAAACAGTTCTTGGTCTACCTGGACCAGCAGATGGAGGCCGGGCTGCCTCTTGGTGTTCGGAGTTTGGAACCTGCAGCCGAACTGGTCCAGCAAGTAGGTTGCTTGTGTCAGGTGACTCTGAGCAGGGATGACAAACTCAGCTGTGTGCTTAAATTTTAAGCCTATTATTTAATTTATTAATAATATAACAATTATAAACAGAAAATTTCCCACAGAATTATACGTTTAAATATTTTAAAGCTGTTCCTTAAAAATTTACCCAGGTTTTGTAAATTTAAATTTCTATAAATCTCTGAAATTTTGTCTTAAAGAAGTTTAAGATATCTCAACTGTTTGTCATTGCAATATCAAAAAAGTAAAGTTTCTTTTTATTTTCAGGGGGGAAAAATATGGTACATAATTTTAACAAAGCAAAACAAAATTCCCATAGTACAAAATAGTTTAATGCTCAACATCTGGGATTCACTCATAATCTTCTGGGCTTTCCCAAGGTGTTTGGGTCACCTCTCTCACCCCACCCTTGGCAGCATGTGTAGCCAGCATTTTGGGTCCTGGCCTCCTCAATTCCTGTGCCTGGTCTTTCTGGTGACTATCACATGGCACCAACATCTTCAAAACTTCCAGGGGACACATTGCCACTGGTCCCTCCTAGGAACTCCAGTCCTACTGCACACTGGCTGATGGGGGATGTCCTTCTTTATATGTTTCTCTTATTGGTTAATGAACAAAACACTGAATTGCCAGAAAAAGCAGGAAGATAGGTAGGTCTAGGAGACAAGAAGAATACTGCAGAGAGGGAGTCAGAGGGAGGCACCTTGAGGAGATCACATGTAGCCGAGGAAGGAGTAGAGAACCTTTTCAGGTAAGATAAGGCCATATGGAAACACTTAGATTAATAGAAATTGGTTAATAATTAAAAGAGAGCTAGCCAGTAAGAAGCTCTAGCCATCAGCCAACAATTTAATATTTAATATGATTCTGTGTGCTTATTTGGGGCTGAATAGGGGTGAGATCTGGTGTGACAGAAACTTCCATCTTCAATTGGCTGCTCTCCATGACTCCTTCAGGTCTATAAAACCAATGACACCAGGGTGACTCAGACAAAACAAAGTTTGAATGTCATTGTAGAGTATATTCTCATATATTAATTTATTGATGTACATTTTGAATAATTTATTAAACAAGTATTGTTTTTAAATCCTATATTTCATAATCCTTGCTTTCAGGACAGGATTTGTCATACAAAAATCTAACCAGAAATATCCTAGTGACCTTTATTGCCTCCTTGGTTGGATGCAAACATGTGGTCACCTTCAATCATGATGGTGGTGAAGTGACATGACATGCATTCTATCCAACCCTAGCAAAGATGGCTGCCAGCTGTGGCTTTTTCTATCCTAATGGTGGGCAGAATCTAAAATGGCAATAAGCCACATGTTACCCATATCACAACATGGAGTCGCATTACATGGTTCCTTTAAAATTACCTATGCATAGATATTTTTGTACCAATCCTATATTGGGATTTTGCAGTTAACATTTTTTAATGTTTAAATCTTTATTTCTTGTTTGTCTTTTTTTTTAAAGGGGAATTTCTATACAGACATATGTAAGGGTATATATATATTCAAAGCAATGACTTCTGATTCCATACCCTATATGACTTTATATTCCAGTATTATCACAAATTAAACTTGTTATCTAGGGTTACAGAGAGAAACTCTGTCTCAAAAACCAAACCAATCTTTGTTATCTAATTTTATATTGTAAAAATTCTGAATCTTCATGGCAGCAATATTCAATATTGTAAGATACCCTGATTCCTTCCTATAGTCAGCTGACCATTATAATATTTGACTTCTAACAATTTATTTATTTTTACACAAAAGATGATTTTTATTGCTTCAAATTAGAAAAAGGCTGCTTCACATGGCAATCCCTTCTCTCTCTCGCTCTCCTCCCCTCAACTTCCCACCAGTCCCTCACCTCATCATTCCTCTGCTCCCCAGGGAGAGTAAGGCCCTCCATAGGGGTTCCCCAAATTTGGTCACATCATCCTGGGCAGGGCCTAGTCTCTCCCACATGTGTCCAGGCTGAGAGAGTATCCCTTCATGTGGGATGGGCTCCCAAAGTCCCTTCTTACACCAAGGATAAATACTGATCCACTACCAGGGGCCTCATAGAGTGCGAGGCCTCCTCATTGACATCCACATTGAAGTGTCTGGAACAGTCATGTACTGGCCTCTGAAACATCAGTCTTGGGTCTATGTGCTCCCCCTTGTTCAGGCCAGCTGTTTCTATGGGTTTCACCAGTCTGGTGCCAACCTCTTTGCTCTTCAGTCCTCCCTCTCTGCAACTGGGTTCCAGAGTTCAGTTCAATGTTAAGCTGTTGGTGTCTGCCTCTGCTTCCATCAGACACAGGGCTCTAGGATGGCATAGAAGGAAGTCTCATAATAGGGGAAGGGCATTTAGGGTAGTCTCTCCACCATTGCCTAGATCATCAGTTGGTTTCATCCTTTGTAGATTTCTGGAAATCTCCCTAGTGCCAGATCTATCCAAGAACCTATAATGGCTCCCTCTGTTATGGTATCTCTCATTCTTCTCTCCTCTATTCTTCCCCTGACTCAACTTTCCTGCTCCTCCCTTTCCTCCTCTTCTTCCGCTCTCATTCTCCCAGCTCCCTCTCCCCTACCCTCATGCTCCCAATTATCTCAGGAAATCCTGCCCCTTCCTCTTCTCTGGGGTCCATGCATTCTTGTTTTAGAGTCCTTTTTTTTACTAGTTCCTTTGGTGATGAGGATTGTAGGCTGGTAATCCTTTGCTCTATATCTAAAATTCATATATGAGTGAGTACATACCATGTTTGTCTTTTTGTGACTGAATTGCCTCACTCAAGATGGTTTCCTCTAGTTCCATCCATTTGCCTGCAAATTTCAAGATTCCATTGCCTTTTTCCATTTTGTAAATGTACCACATTTTCTCTATCCACTCTTCAGTTGAGGGGTATCTGGGTTTCTACAAGGTTCTGGTTATTACAAACAAGGCTGCTTTGAACCTTATAAATTATAAAGTGGGGTGCAGAACTAAATAGATAATTCTCAACAGAAGAATCTAAGATGGCTGAAAAATACTTAAGAAAGTGCTCAAAATCCTTAGCCATCAGGGAAATGCAAATCCAAACAACACTGAGATACCATCTTACTCCTGTCCAAATGGCTAAAATCAAAAACACTAATGACAGTCTGTAGGGCTGGATTTTTTGGATATGTGTTCTCTATATATTGTTTTTTATGGAATATCTCCTTTTCTTAATGTATAGACATTGAAAGCTTTGCTGGGTATAATAATCTGGGATGGTATCCATGGTCTCTTAGTGTTTGTATAACATCTATCCGGGACCTTCTGGCTCTCAGAGTTTCCATGGAGAAGTCAGGTGTAATTCTGGTAGGTCTTCCTTTATATGTCACTTGGCCCTTTTCCTTCACTGACCTTAATATTCTTTCTTTATTCTGTATGTTTGTTGTTTTGACTATTATGTGGTGAGGAACTTTTCTTTTTGGTCCAGTCTATTTGGTATTTGGTAAGCTTCTTCCACTTTCATAGACATGTCCTTCTTCGAGTTGGGGAAGTTTTTTCTTTGATTTTGTTGAATTTGTTTTGTGCACCTTTGAGCTGGGCTTCCTTGTGTTCTTCTATAACTATTATTCTTAGGTTTGGTCTTTTTCCAGTGTCCCATATTTCCTGGATATTTTGTGTTAAGGATTTGTTGGGTTGAAGATTTCCTTTGGTCAATGAATCTATTTCCTCTAGTTTATCTTCAGTGCCTGAAATTCTCTCTTCCATCTATTGTATTCTATTGGCTTTGCTTGCATCTGTAGCTCCTGATGCTTTACCCAGTTTTTCCATTTCCAGCATTCCTTCATTTTGTGTTTTCTTTATTGTCTGTTTCATTTTTCAGGTCTTGAACTGTTTGAATTGCTTCCTGCATCTGTCTGATTGTTTTTTCTTGGCTTTCCTTGCTTTCTTTAAGAGATTTTTTGATTTATTTCATTTTTAAGTTTTTTCTTCCATTTCTTTAATGGATTTTCTCATATCCTCTTTGAGGACCACTATAAAATTTCAAGAAGTTTTTTCTGTTTTATCTGCTGTGCGATGTTGAGGTCTTTCACATGTAGAGGTCTTAGACTCTGGTGGTGGCATGTACATCTTTCTGTTGTTAGATGTGTTCTTATATTGTCATTTTCCCATCTCTTCTTCCCATATAGGTGGGGTCTCTTACTCTCCTGATGGGTATTGTTTCAAGGCACAATCCTCTCCTCTCTCCTGCATGGTGCAGGGGCAAGAAAGGAATGGAGGCTAATGTTGATGTTTTTTCTGCCTCCAGGTTTCCTCCCCCAACTCTCCCTCCGCCGAGAGGGTGGAGGGGTAAGACCGGAACATGGGCTGATGCTGCTGCCTGCTTTGCACTGTCTCCAGCTCCCCCTGGTGGATTTGATGGCAGGAAAGGTCTGTTGGCCACAGGTCAGGCGACTCAAAGAGAGAAAAGTGAGCTAGAAGACTACTATAGATATACTTACAGAAAAACTCATGAAACATATATTGGAGTTCTTGCTTGCTAACAAAATGAGGCAGAGATTAGAATTCATCAAATATTTAATTAGACTTTTAATTTACTGATACAATTCCAATAGTAATATGAAATTTTCTAAGAAAATATAAATTCCAAGTAGATATTAAAGCTTGGTATCTTTCAACTTCAAATATATTTCATATTATTATCCACAAAAGTATTACAAGGTCATTTTATTTATGATATATAAATTTGTAAATATCTAGAATAAAGTATTTCTCTCAGTTAATTTCTAGATCAATCCTCAAATAGAATCAACTTATAAAATAATATGATTTACAGGATAAATTGTTTATTTCTAGACACAATGTAAAATATATATTGATGTATTGTTTTTATGCTGGCAGTTCTATTTTATATGAATAAGTAGTTTGTTTATAATTTTAGTAGAATGCACCTAACGTAGAACAAGTCCATGAAGGAAATTACATTCCTACAAAGAATAACACGTTTACATTAAAAAGAAAATCAACATACTGCTGTTTACAAATGCATTGAAAGCACTGGTTAAGTTGCTTTAAGCTTTTTCCACCAGCTGGACAGTGGTGGCATAGTCATTTAATCCTAGCTCTCAGAATGCAGAGGCCAACAGATCTCTGAGATTGAGGACAACCTGGTCTACCCAGGGTGTTCTAGAACAGTCAGGTATATACTGACAAAACATGTGTTGGAAAATCAAAAAGTAAAATAAATAAATAAACAGAACAAAACCCTCTAATTCTTTCCCCATTTGCCTTCTTTCATCTAGTAACCATAATTTCCCCTTAGTTGGTAACTATGTCTTTTATATTTTATTGTTATGCAAATGATTATGATTCCACATTCCTTTTGTAACATGTGATTAAATAACTTTTAACTGTTATTTTTCATATCTGTGTATATTTTGTGCTCCTGGGAATGGAAAGAAAATATTTCAGAGCCAAAGCAAATTACTATTATTTTCAAGAAGGTCACATTATTTCTCTTTTGCACTAATTATTCTCCTGTGGAATGACTATCTGAGAAACTGCATGCCTGGAATCCAGAACAAGAGTCATGCCATTTAGAAAGAACTGTGTAGTTAGAAGTCTCACTGCATGTATGAAGAGAAAGTTGGTTAATGTAATTTAATCAATTTCTATTTGGAAGAAGAGGAAAGTCCCTTCATACCCATTCACATGTATGAGGAAATGTTTCAAGGGAAATTGATGGTACATCAAATTTTATCTTTTTTCATGAGGTGTTATTTTTTTTAGGGAGGGGTGCTTCTAAGTTCCAAGGATTCTTCACATGAAGAATGAGACCAAAGTTGAAAGCATGATATTAACAATGCATCATTTTCTGATGCATAAAAACAGAAATCAAAAAGTTCTTATATTATTATGAAAAATGACCACTATCCATATTCAACATCATCTAGTATGAGGGAGAAGAAATATTTGTTCTTTCAAAGTTTATTTTATAACTCCCAGTGTCCATTTCTTGTGGTATGCATATTGAAAGAAATAATGCCAATAAACTCTGAAAATAAACGCCAATGATCACCAGAAACAAATTTGTAAATATTATTATTTCCATATAATGGGTGACATAGTAATGCATTTATTATACAATTGATAAAACTTAAATATTATACAGTTACAACTATCAGACCCTAGAGACTACCATTGATTTTCTTAATGCAATTTAAACACACAAAATGGAATAACTGTTTTAAAATTAATACATAGAAAGATGTGCTTATATCCTAGATTGGTGAACTAATAAAATAAGCTTTATTATTGAAATATTTAAGAGGGAATTAAATTAATATTAATGGGGAAAATGTGCTTGTTTCTAAAAGCTTCCTTTATCACTTTCTATTTCTTCAGATTTAAATATTTCTTGTTTATTTTTGAAAATAGGGAATTTATTTTATAATTGCTTTTCAAATTCCTATCAAAAGTTACTTTTTCAAAAACTATAAATCAATGTGGCTTTTGATACTCATATATTTCTTAATATGCAATTTAAATATACTACTGTATGCATATGAGCTGAGGCTAAGGCGGTGAAAAATGTAAAAGAATGAACTATTATTAGATATCCAGTATAACACTTTTCTCAAAACTATTAAAATCAATAAGCTTAATGCTATGTTGCATATGTCCACAACAGCATATGCTAGGAAAAGTCTCTATTCACAAGACTTGGGAAGCTGAATAAAGCAAATAACAAGATTAATGCAAGGTAGATTACATAGAAATGTCCCTTTTCATAATACAAAATAAATTGATAAACAAATGAACAAACAAAGTGCTTGTTCAATTGATGCTGCAAGATCAGGGGAGATATAGAATACACTTAATCTCTGTAAGGATAACTCTTTCTGCCAGATGCCTGCTTCAGGGCCCCCAAATAACAAGTAGAGTCTTATATTAGTTACAGTGCTGCTGGCCAATGACTAAGATTTCTCATTTGCTAGCTCCGTCTTAAGTATCAACCATATCTATTAATCTATGTATTTTATAAGAACTTCGAGGAAGCCAGCTGCTTGTGTATTCTCTTCATGGGATCACCTGGTGACTTTCTTTACTCCATTTCCCAGAATCCTCCTGGACTGATAGCCTCACCTATGTTTCTTCCCTATTGGCCAACAGTGCTTTATTTATCAACCA
Source organism: Cricetulus griseus (assembly GCF_003668045.3). Taxonomy (NCBI): domain Eukaryota; kingdom Metazoa; phylum Chordata; class Mammalia; order Rodentia; family Cricetidae; genus Cricetulus; species Cricetulus griseus. Next base: position 259,020,138 of record NW_023276807.1, read on the forward strand.
ACAAGACAAACATATAGACAGAAAGACCTCCTCCAATGAAGAGTCTAGGACTAGATTGATAACAGGTAGTTTATTAAGAAAGTACTCAGACAAGGCAGCCAGTGAACAGGTTTACACAAGATGCCTCCTATTCTTCTCAGCCAGGCGGAAGAGAGAAAAGGGGCCTATGTGTGCACCTCCCAACTACTTAAACCCTTGTTATATCACTCTGGCCACACTCAAGTGGGCATGGTCAGCAGTACCTGAAAACAGGATTTCTCCCTACAAATCTTCATTATTGTTTACCCCAAATAATAAGATATATGCGGTGGGTTGAATGGTAAATTATTGATGAATACAAGTGGAGTCTGAGATAGGTAAATAATCCATAATTTATTAGGGATTTACTCACACAAGGGAACTGGTGACCAGGTAGGCACTAGGAGCAGGTCAGATTCAGAAAGCTTTCCAGCCTCTGCTCAGCTTAGCGAGAGACTTCCTGCTGGCATCCCTGGCTCTTATACACCCTGCTATGTATTTGGGCATGATCTGCAATACCTGTAATCAGGGTCTTTCCCTACAAGAAATGCCTCCATAGTCTCAGGCATTTAACACTTGTTTATGGGTTGGTTGTGCTTTTTTGGTTTGTTTAAGTGTTATATCTGAGGCCGGGCATTGGTGGCACATGCCTTTAATCCCAGCACTCAGGAGGCAGAGGCAGGAGGATTTCTGTGAGTTTGAGACCAGTCTGGTCTTCAGAGCGAGTGCCAGGATAGGCTCCAAAGCTACACAGAGAAACTCTGTCTTGAAAAACCAAAAAAAAAGTGTTATATCTGGCATATAAATATATATCCATTTCCTCACCTCATTTCTACTGTTTACACTGACACTGCTCAGTCACTCCCTCAAATATATATAAACTTATATTTATATGTATAATTTGAGATTACATAGATTTGCCCTAAACCCAGTTCATTGTTGTCACTTTCAGTTTGAGTATGGGAGCTCTTCCCTCCCTGTTCTTATCACCAGGCCTGCTCATTGCCATGCTTCCCAGACATGACGGGTACTTAGCATTCTAGAAATAAAAGCCAAAACATACTTTTCCTTCTACAAGTTGCCTTGATTGTAATGTTTTATCAGAGCAACGATTCAGTTTCATTCAGTTATATGAGGACTTCATAGTTACCCGTGCCTGACAACACATCACACTGCAGTCTTTAAATACAGTTTGTTGTATCTCAAGCCTATTTTACCATCAAAAATTCGCTTCCCCAGCATTTTGTGATTTTTTTTTTACTCAAAAGAATAATTTTCATGCAAGATATTCTGAGTAGACATTTCCCTTCCCCATTGCTCCTACATCTTCTCCACTGCAGAGAATGTGAGGGTTTGGGGAACTTAGTCCTAAGTGGGATGTCCCCATCAAAGCCCTGCCTTCAGGTCCAGTGATCTTGGCAGAAATAGAGACGAAAAGGGAATAGGAGCCAGACATGATGACAAGATATTTTAGAACATAATTGTTACACAAAATGAAAGGGGTTTGGTATTCATTTATCTCAATAGAAATTCAAAACGTGTATTGTGTGGCAAAAATGGAAATCACACATCACTTACTTTGACATTTAGATAAAAATATGCGAAGGTTTTCAAGTTTTAGTCAGCATTATATAAAATATTTTAACAACTTTGAATCCATTATTTTTGATTGACTTACTTTGGGAATAAAGTGTTCAATTTAAATTTTCTGACATAAATTTTTTTGTCATAGTGAAGTTAAATTGAAATATTTCTTTCCCTCCCATGTCCTACATTAAATGCTCATAGTCTCTGACTGTTAACATAATTTTGCTTACCAAATTTGGCATCTTCTATCTAAATTGATAATACATATTAAAATTCTTAACAGTTGTAGCATTCGTTTTATCAAAAGCAGTAATAATGCAGAACAGAACTAAATTGAACAATGCACTATTCCAAATTCCTTTCCTTGTCAAAAAAGGTGATATAACACATGTGCACATTTTGTTTGAAAAAATGTTTGGAAGTAGTTATGTGAACACAGAGTTTCTCACTTCTGTATTTCAAGTGACTGAATTGACACTTGCAGGAAACTGGCATTGGAATACATTTTTGTACAACTACATTTTTAAAAATTGAACAAGAAATACATTTTTAGAACTTAATTAATGAAAAATTTACCTATTCATTAAAATGCAGAATAATATAAAATTTTACCATCACATTTTCAATACTAGAGCAAGGTACATAATAAACCATAAAAGAAAATGGCAGAAGTGATTGATAAATGTTAAATCAGTAGACTATATATAAAACAGTATTTTCTACAATCATTGGTAATTTTATTGCCAATTCCTATCTTGTAATCAGTAACTTCACCTGATATTTTCCAATCATCACAAGTTCTCAATTACCACAAGATTAATTTATTCACCTCATATCATAGATATAGATTATAAAAAGCAATTCAATCTTACATGTATTTTATTTGTATATATTACATGTATCATAAAATACTTTTAATTTTTTATTTTAGAAGCACTCTTATTTACATATCAATCCCTCCCATCCTCACATGCTCCCTACTGACCCTCCAAGCCACCCCTACCCAATCCACAGGGATAGTGAGGCCCTCCATGGGGGACCATCAATGTTCTTCACATCATTTGGGGGAGGGCCCATGCCCTCCTTTCCATATCTGGGCTACAATAGTATCCCTCAACAGGGAATGAGCTCCTTAAGTCCATTTGTGCTCTAGGGATAAACACTGGCTCCACTGATAGAGGTCCCATAGACTTCCCTGGCCTGCTAGCTGGCACCCACATTCAGAAGGCTTGGTTCAGTCCAATGCTGGTTTCCCAGCTTTACAAATAGTGTCTCTATGCTCTCTGTAGGTTAGGTCAACTGTTTATGTGGTTTTCTCCAGCAACTTCTTGGCTCCTTAGCTCATCTCTCCTCCCTCTCTGCAACTAGATTTCTGGAGGATAGCTCAGTGTCGAGCTGTGGGTGCCTGTTTCTGCTTCGATCACCTACTGGATGATGGCTCCTACTTGTATTGCTGTGATTGGGTTACCTCACTCAGGATGTTTTAGTTCAGTTCCATCCATTTGCCTTTGAATTTCAAGATTTCATTGTTTTCATGTTTTGTTATGTTTTATTTTTCTGCTGAGTAGTACACCATTGTGTAAATTTCCACATTTTCTCTATCCATTCTTCAGTTTAGGAATATCTAGGTTGCTTCCAGGTTCTGGCTATTACAAACAATGCTGCTATGAAAATTGTTGAACAGGTGTCCTTGTTGTATGAATGTTTATTCTTTTGGTATATGCCCAAGAGAGAAATTGCTGGATCTTGAGGTAGACTGATTATTTTACTGAGAACGGCCATACTGATTTCCAAAGTAGTTGTATAAGTTTGTACTCCCACCAGCAATGGAGGAGTCTTCCTTTTCCTCCACATCCTCTCCAGCATAGACTGTCATTGGTGCTTTTGATTTTAGCCATTCTTGCTGGTGTAAGATGGTATCTCAGAGTTGTTTTGAGTTGCATTTCCCTGATGGCTAAGGATGTTGAGCACTTTCTTAAGAGTCTTTCACACATTTTAGATTTCTCTATTGGAAATTCCTTATTTAGTTTTGCACCCCACTTTTTAATTGGTCTGTTTGGTGTTTTGGCGGCTAGCTTCTTGAGTTCATTGTATATTTTGGAAATCAGCACTCTGTCAGATGTGTGGTTTGCAAATATCTTTTCCCATTGTTTGCATTACCATTTTGTCTTGCTGACTGTGTCCTTTGGCTTGCAGAACCTTCTCAGTTCCAGAAATTCCCATTTATTAATTGTCAATCTCAATGTCTGTGCTCCTGTTGTTACGTTCAGGAACCAGTCTCCTGTACCAATTCGTTCAAGGGACCTCCCACTTTTTCTTCTAAGAAGTTCAGTGTGACTGGATTTGTGTTGATGTCTTTGATCCATTTGGACTTATGTTTTGTGCATGGTGATAGGAATGCAGTCTTCTACATGTCCACATCCAGTAATGACAGCATCATTTGTTGAAGATGCTTTCTTTTTAACATTGTATAACTTTAGCTTCTTTGTCAAAAATCGGGTGTTCATAAGTGTGTGGGTTAATATCAGTGTTTTCAATTTAATTCCGTTAGTCTACCTGTATATTTTTGGGCCAATACCAAGATGTTTTCAGGTCTAATGCCCTATAATACAGCTTGAAGTCAATGATGGTGATGCCTCTAGAAGTTTCATTATAGTCAAGGGTTGTTTAGGCTGTCCTCAATTTTTTTTTTGTTTTTCTGTATAAAGATGAGTATTGTTCTTTCAAGGTCTGTGAAGAATGCTTCTGGTATTTTGATGGGAATTGCATTGAATCTGTAGATTAATTTTTACAAGATTGCCCTTTTTACCATGTTGATCCTACCTATCCAAGAGCATGGGAGATCTTTCCATTTTCTTGCATCTTATATAATTTCTTTCTTTAATGACTCAAAGTTCTTACAATAGAGGTCTTTCACTTGTTTTGTATGCTCAAATGCATACACACACACACACACACACACACACACACACACACACACACACACACACACTTCACACATTTTTAAATCAATTATCTCCTCCTGGCCAATGCCTCATCAATACTCCCACAGACAAACTTTCTGGGTATCTTGAATAGTTCATTTTTATTTTAACATTGAAATTTTCAGTTCAATTCAGGATGACATTACCCCATGCCTTCCAATGAAACAGAATTTCAACATCATCAAAGCATGTATGACAAATGAATACAATGTCTTGTTTTAGCCATCATTTGACCGGAATTTTTTGTAGCATTATGTTTTCCATCCCATGCAATTCAAATAAACCTTGCTTTTGGGTTTATGATAGAACACTATTATGCTTTAAAAATAAATTTTCAACCCATGCACTTTTTCTTAATTCCATATTTTACTTTGTAAATAAAAGTCTGTTATTTCACCATAAGCAAACACATTAAAATTTAAAGTTTTAATGAAACAGTCATTTATTTATATCATAAATTTGTAGTTATCTATTTATGCAGGGTTCAGCTGTTCAATTTCCCCCTTTTAAATGTGTTCCCACATGTATGATTCAGGTTTAATTTATGGATATAGTTCTCTTCTTGAAGGTGGCTTAGCATCTGCTGAGGCATATGGGCTTGGTGCCATGAGCCTCATTCTCCTTATGTCTCTTTAAATCTTCCAGCACTGTCATGTATGCAGGGACAAGCAATCAAGGTACACATTTGACTGAAGCTTTTATTTGTACCAAGGTCATTAACCTACCTTGTACTTTTTAATACAGTACACTAAGAATTATCAGACATACATTGTAATGTATTTACAGACACTATAGGCAGACTGTAAAGTGATGTAGTAGCCAGTGACATGAACAATCAAAAGGGTTTTCTGTATCAACATCCAATTGTCCTCAATCTAACTAGAATAATGGAGCACTTTGAAGATTTAGAACTGGTTTTCACTTTGAATAAATCTTCAAGAAATAAAATTTTATAAATTAATATCAGTGAATCCAATTTGTTAGCATACAAAGGTTATATTATGTTTTTCCCAGGTATGCTCAACTTATTCCATGTCAACTAATACTATTTAAGTCCAATGTAATTTCTTTCCCTTACTGCATATTGAGCACTTTTATCTCCTTATATATTTTGTGTTTCTTACTAAAAATCAAGACAAAATGTACACATAAGTATGAAGAGATGTCTTATAAATGTTACTGGTTAAAACCAGATGAATTTTTAGGGAAAAATAAGAATTTTATAGGATTATAGGAAATTTCTTAAATGAATTTTTTAGAGTTTTGAAAAATATAGATATTACGACATTGGAAGTTGAAGGAGTGTTGAATTGATTTTCCCATGAAAACAGCCTACCTAAAAATATAATATATATATATATATATATATATATATAATGTCTGTAATTTTAGTATTTTGGATTTATCCCTGGCTCCATAATCTCAGAATGAATACATTCCATCTTCAAAATATGTTTTTCAAGATAGGGTTTCTCTGTGAAGCTTTGGAGACTGGCATTTGCAGTGTAGACCCAGATGACCTCAAACTCACAGATATCCTCCTGCCTCTGCCTCCTGATTGCTGCAATTAAAGGCATGCTCCATCACCATTTGTCCTAAAATAAATCATTTTAGCATGTGGAAGTTGTAAGTAATTCCATCCCTGTGGCTTATCTCTCCATATGCAAAATAATTTGGAATACCTTAGCTCTCTGATCCACTAATTCTCTATTTGCTTCCTATAGTCACTGAGGTATTTTGAATGAGAATGGCTTTTGTTAGCTCAGGTGTTGACATTTTTTGAGAAGTGTAGGACTTATATCCTTGCTGAAGAAACTATGACCCAGAAATGGACCTTGGATGTTTATTCTCTGACCCAAATCCAGTTTGCTCTATTGCCTTTGTGTTTATAATTAAGGATATGAGCTCTGAATTTCCTGCTGCAGCTATCATTCTGCTTGTTCCAATAGATCTCCCTCTAGATTTATAAACCAAAGAATTCAACTTTTCATATACCTGAATAAGTCAACAGTTTCCAATTCTGTGTGACACTGAGAAAAAATAATGAATAGTTACAAAATTACTTTATATGAAAGCTCAGTATATTAATCATTTTATTAAAATACTCAGGAATATAAGACAAACATCATGTTACTGTAATGGAAATAGTGGTATACTCTATATTGAAAAAACAGTAATTTCAAATCTCATACTAAGATCCATTACTGAGATATATTTAACTATATTGTGCATTTCATGAGTGTGTGTGTGTGTTTGTGTGTGTGTGTGTGTGTGTGTGTGCATGCACTTGAGCATACATGTTTGTATATTCTGTAAGTAGATGTATGTTTGCCATAGGGCTTAGAAAATTCAATGTCCAGTGGTGTACATAATTTAAATAAATATTAACAATAATTGATCCTTAGAATACATATTATCGCTTTACCTCAATTTTTAAATTAAATATTTTTCATTTTCTTTCCTGGTTATTAGTATAATCTAATGTTATTAAGTACATTGTTTGTAAAATATGGGCCATTTGTAAAATATGTGTAAACATCTCCAGCATTGAGAGTAGATTATAATACACCCACTGTCACAGTAGAACCAGCATAAAAAAGCATCCCTTTAAATGTCACTGCTGTAACTCTTCCTGAGCATAGAATGATATTATTCATAATCTTATAAGAAAAAAGAAAAAAATGGAATCACTTTGTAAAGGAAGAAAAACAACATATGTACATGCTCAGTATTTATGCTGTAGTAGACCAAAATTTGTCCTCATTTCAATACAATTTCCTCACCTAAAACTACATAATTGTTTGCAATTTGGGAACTCATATTCAATTTTCAAATTCATTTTTAAACATTCTATGAAGATACCACATACACACAAATTCACATGCACACAGGCATACAACTAATTTCAAGAGCATTCATATAATAACTATGAATGAAAAAAGTTTATGTCTATGTTTTTGTGTACTGTGTACTCAAATCATGGAAATATTTTACATGATTATAAAAATATCTCCAAATGTAACCCTGTAGCATGTATAATGGATATATAACAAGGAAGAAAGTTTAATATAATATGAAGCAAAATATGAAGAAAATATTTTATTTTACTTGTTTTATTTTCTTAATATATAATTACTTAGACAAATCAACTTGCTTTTCCTTATCTCCAATTATCAATAAAATTTATTTTGATTACTTATAAAACAATTTCCATAGGAAAATGGCTATATATTGTCAAGCATTTACCCAAACATTAATTTATAGACCGAACACATGTTGCATTGTCAGTTTAACTAGGGAAACAATACTGCCAACTATAAATGCACTGTTTTACAAATAAGGAGTCTTTCAGTTTTAAATGTCTGTTTGAATCATTCTATGTAGCTATTTCCTTCAAATTTTAGTGATGACTTTAAAGAAGAATAGAGACATGCATAAGTCTAAAAAACTTCATGAAACTTCAAGGCTTAAAGCAACAAAAGAGAGTCTATATTAAATGCCCTCCCCTGATAATGAGATTGATGACTGACTTATATGCCATGTATAGCCTTCATCCAGCAGCTGATGGAAGTAGAAGCAGACACCCACAGCTAAACACTTAACTGAAGTGGAATCCAGTTGCAGAGAAGGAGGAATGATGAGCAAAAAGGTCCAGACCAGGTTGCTGAAACCCACAGAAACACCTGACCTGAACCAGGTGGAGCTCATGGAGCCCAGACTGATAGCTGGGAAACCAGCATGGGACTGATCAGACTCCCCTGAATGTGAAGTAGGTGAGGAGGCCTCAGAAATCTATGGGGCCTCTTGTAGTAAATCAGTACTTATCCCTAGCATAGGAATGGATTTTGGGAGCCCATTCCACATAGAGTGATACTCCCTGAGCCTAGACACATGGGGACGGGGTGGCCTAGGCCCCATCCCAAAGGATATGACAGATTCTGAAGATCTCCTTTGGAAGGTCTCACCCTGCCTGGGGAGCAGAAAGGGTATGGGGTAGGTAGGGTGTTTGTTTGGGGGCCGCAAGGGATGAGGGGAGGGAGAGGAAACTGAGATTGACATATAAAACAATTTTGCTTCTAATTTAAATAAAAATGCAGAAAAAAAAGAAGCTGTGAATGGGAATGGGTATTTACAAGCGTACTCCTTGTGATTATGAATCCAGTCCATTTTTGTTGGGGGAGAGGTCACATTCATAGGTTTCAGAGTTTTCACAACAGTATATCTGAAGAAAGGCATATATGTTCAACTTACCACTAGATACATAAGCAGATACAACCAATGAAATCTATTACAGCAATTTGTAGATAATATATCCATTGATTAAAATTATGATTCTTTTAAAAAATCATACCAGATTGTGATTACAAAAATGTACTAAAGTATAACACTTCCACTTTCTCTTCTTTTCTCTTTACTGTTACATACACTTTCTTCCCCTATGCTCCTTAACATTAAACCTTTTTTTTCATTTTATTCACACATCATCTGACCTTCTACCATTACTACTTAGTATTTTCATATTGACAATGTGTGAAATTTTCCTGTGCATATGGATACATATGTACTCACTCCAGATAGGGCACCATGAACAGCACAAAAATGATTCCAACTAGAATCAGTTAGTTTAATTGGGGTTCTCATTATAGGCTCATGTGAGAGTGAAATTATAATCTCAGGGGTTGGCTGCAGAACATTAGGAACCCCTCCACCACATAGCATAACATAGCTATCTTGTGTTAATAATCTCAACTGTTGAGAGATAAAGAATTCTCTAGTCATGCCATGCTTAAAGGCAATGTCACCTGTAATGTGAAAAATGAACTCAGAGACAGATATTGGGGTTCAAGCTTCAAGCCAAGATCAGAAAAGCAAAGCAACCAGCCTCTATATCTTAGCTCTACCTGGGATTTAAAGGGTTGACTATGTCTCCACAAGCTCTCGAAGCTTCAGAATGCTGTGTCTCCTCAATGTGGCTGGAGATTAAGTCTCAAAATGTAGTCTGAGACACTGGGTTCCTGTCTTTTATATAATTCTCTAGGGCTTGAAATAAAGGCATGGGATCCAAGTGCTGCAATCTCATTTAGAATCTTTAGACTGATTCAATCTCATGTAATCCTAAGTGGCCTTGAACTCAGAGATCCATCTACCTTTGTCTCCTGAGTCCTGGAATTAAAAGTGTGTGCCACCACTGCTAAGTTTCTATTGCAAATGAGTATGGCTGCTGAGATTAATAGTGTGCATCACCACTGCCCAACCTCCATAGTTTGTGGCTGGCTTTGCATTCGCTGAACCCTCTGGCAAGCTTTAATAAATCTTAAATAATATATCACCTCACTCACCTCCTTGTGGCCCCTTATATTAATATTTTAATCCCAATATCATGAAAAGTGGTAAACTACATAAACAGCCATCCTGACATGTGTGTTGATAGAAGCAGGTGTCAGAACCAAAAGTAGAAGAGGAGAGCATTCAAATGACTCCTCACCTGATTATGTAGAATGGACAAAGGTTTCAATATGGTTTGTTCATAAAGGTCTTTGTGGAAATGTTGAGTGCTGGAATCTTTAAGCAGCTTAACTAGCTTAGTTTGGTCATTTAATGATTAAAGGTTATTTCTCATTCCTTTCTCCTACATGTGCTCCCACCATTGTTACTTGCCACAATGTGACTGAGTCAATGCCAGTATTGCATTCTCTAACCTCCTCAACTTTAAGCTAAATATGAATCTTTATTACCAATACCTTGCTTATTGCTATACAGTGGTAAAGGCTTGACTAATAAGGACTAGCACTGTCCCAACAGGATGAAGATTTGATCCACAAGGGCATATATCTTCAAGTGTGGTTTTGAGATAACTGTTAGTGGAAATCAATTAAATAATGGGTTCTAAATTTTTATGAATATGACAAACTGTACATCTTTCATGTCTGGTGATATTTACTGGTTTCTGAAATCAAATAGACAGACCTAAGGAAACTAAATAATAGTTTCATTTATTTCTAATAATTTCTCATCGAAGAGCTTGTTTAGTTGTTTTTAACTGCAACACACACTGTTGGCCAATAATAACAGATATGTTGTCATATGTTACTTTTCTTAAGTACTCCCAGTGCCTGTAATAGTTTTCAAACATATTCCTCAAATCTATCGAAAATAATTGATGGATTGGTAATAACTATTTATGAAGCTACACTTTGTCTTCTATGATTAACAAGTTGTTGAGCAGCCAAAGAGCTTAAATCTTATTGCCACTTCCATAATGTCACAACAAATTTTTAACCTTAAAACTGAAATAAATTCACATATTCTTCTCACTTAATCACACTGAGTCAGCATGAATGAGCATCTAACCTCCACGGGTACACCCACCACTGTCTATATTCACACAGAATACACACACATGTATTCACACACACAAACAAAATTACACACAAATAAATTAAAAACAGTAATACTACTATCATACTCAATTTTGATAAAAGGGGGGAGAGAATGAATAATCTGCAAGGTATTAGAATAGAATGAGTAATAGTACCATTAATTCATGTCTTATCAATATGTAGTGGTTGATAGAGAGTCTCTTTGTTTGGTTTTCCATTGCTGTGAAGAGGCATCATGATCAAGGTAACTTATAAAGTAAAACATTTAATTGGGCCAGCGTGAAAATTTTAGAGACTTTTGTTAATTTTTTCATCATGGTACATGGTATTAGGTAGGCATGCATGGTGCTGAAGAAGCTGAGAGCCTACATCTTGATCTGCAGGCATTAGAAGGAGATATTGTGTATTAGGCATAGTTTGAGAATAAGAAAGACCCCAAAGCCAATCTCCATAGTGACATACTCCCTCCAGCAATGCAACACTTACTAATAGTGTCATTCACTATGGACCAAGCATTCAAACACATGACTCTATGGGGCTGTATCTTTAACACAAATAATATAAACCCAGAGACAGATATTGTGGTTCAAGCTGGAGATCAGAAATGCAGAGCAGCCAAGCCACCAGAGAGCTCTTACCTCTACCAAATGTGGTCCGATCCTGTCCTAACTTGGCTGGAAACTAACTTTCTGCACTGAAATCTTGCTCGTGTCTTATATACCTTTCCAGTTATGCGATTAAAGGCATGACTTCTGTTTCTGTACTGGACTGATTCACACTCATGTAGCCCTGGATGGCCTTAAATTCACAGAGATCCATCTACATCTGTCTTCTCAGTGCTGGTATTAAAGGTATGTGCCATCACTGCCTGGTTTATATGACTGTGGCTAGTTTTGCATTCTGATCTAAAGGCAAGTTTATTAGGTCATAATCAATATATCACCACATATATCTATTCAAGCCACCAAAGAGAGTTGTCTCTGGTTACAAATAAGCATATTAGTATGATTGTATTTCTATTAAGATATCCCACAACCTAGAAGAGAGTCAAAGAACAATGATCTCAAAATCTCCATGAACATTATTAAGATAATTTAAAAATGAACTATGGCTCCTTAGGGAAAATTAATTCTAAAATTTATATAGAAAATATAAATGGTTGATCAATATTTTCATTGAGTTCCTGAAAAAACAATTCACGTAGTCAGCAAATATAGAAACTGAGAATCCACTACTTCATATTTTGAAATATAATGTAGATCATTATATGAATTACAGCTCATTTTATAAATAAGAAAATATGTATCAGTTTAAATGAATAGAAAATACCTTGAAATGGAAGGTGCAGGATTTACTCTCTATAAAGTAAATAATTAGAAATGGAGACAAAGAAACTTTAAATTCGGGAAGCAAGAGAGATGTCATCCATTGTTGTCAAGTAATCAAAGTGAGTGTCATCAATGTTGTGCAGTATTTTCACAGACAAGAGCAAAGCAGCACATCGTGACACTGCAAAGATGCAGTGCTTGTATTAATCACATGCATCTCACTCATCTGATGAGCCTATTTGATGATCATAATACAGGATAAATTGCCTGTACAATTCAAATGACTCATTACTGAGACCTAATTTCAGAGATCTCATGTACAATTAATCTATTTAAAACAAATTTATCAGGTGTTCTAGGCAATAGGCAAATCTATTTTGAAAGTTATGTATAGAGGTAAAGGTTAAATTATATAATTATTCATTTCCTGATGAAAGTCTTTTGATTATAAGATTCATGGCTGTTGGGGAAACCATTGGAATGAAATAACAACAACAACAAAAATCATTGGTCATATCACAGAAGAGAAGAATTTGCCCAGCTCCAGAAACTCTCAATTTCTAACTTCTAATTAAGGGTTGAGCCTAGGAGAAGTAGAAATTGAAATATTTTCTAAAACACATTTTTAAATTTTTTTTAAAATATTTTCAGAAATATCCCTGTATCTTAAATAGTGATTAAAACTCTTACATAAATACTGTGGGAAACTTGGAAAGATTTGCACAGTAAAATAAACAAAAATAGCTGAGAGTAACATATTTAAATGATACAAGAAAAAGTAAATTGAAAAATTAAGATTTCCATTTTCTAAACATTCATTATCCAGTACAACATTTTATAATATTCTATTTTGAGAGAATTGCTAATTCTGCCTGGCATCTGACTGAATATTTGCAGTAGGAGTCATTTCATGTCTCTAAATTTGGCTTTGCAATCCTACTGTTTTTCACTGAGTCACAGACAATTCCGTGGCTACTGCCTCATTATTATTTCCACCCTCAGAGCTCTCTGTATTTATCATTTGAAGTAATCTTTCTCCTGCTTGCTTTTTCTTTCGAGTTTTCCGTTTTCTAAATTACATCAGCCTATTAATCAACTCCATGGGCTACATTTATGTTTCAGGTTGAGAGAAAATAATCTACCCTGACATATTCTTTAATTTGATTTAGAGCACAAGAAAGAATTTGTGTGTGTGTGTGTGTGTGTGTGTGTGTGTGTGTGTGTGTGTAATATATTCAATTTTATTTTCATTGATTAACAACATCACCTAAGAAGTTTTGTATATTGTGATTCAGTGTATTAAATACATTATTTTGATATTAATGGAACAATTTTATCCCATCAAAATTTGCTTGTGATTATTAATCTGTGAAAAAATGTGACATTTCACTTGCAATCTGGGAATGACTCACAAATAAACAAAACCAACGATTTATAAATTGTAATGTTTACTTGACTGGTAGTTAATATAGAATATTGATGCTTTGCTAAAGAAAGGAATTATGCAATGCAAAATGCAACAAAATAATATTCTCTACACGTTTTCCAAGTAGCAAACTATAAAAGTGCCATCTCCTCCTGTACCTTAATTTTTTTCAGATTTTTTAATTTGAATTAGAAACAAGATGGTTTTACATGACAACCCCTGTTCACTCTCCCTCCCCTCCTTCCCTATCACCCTCCCCAACATAAATGTTAATAATTATTTGTTATTAATATACTTTTCCTAAAAATTAATCAAGTATGATTTTTCTCAACATCTACTTGGCAGAGTTGGTTTATAGGTAGAGGGAGAAACTGTTTTTCTTATTCTCTTTACTAGATCCAGCTATCCAAACTAAATCCAAATATCAAACGAAGATAAGTAAATTAAACATACAAAGTGCCATCATGTAAATTTTTGTTTGTCGAAATGAAAAAAAAATTACATACTGAATTTCAAAGGTATTCATAATTCAATACATTCATGAGTTATTGGGAGTCAACCATAGAGAATCCAGTCCTAGGTCCCTATTCTGATTATATGAAATAAGGAATCATCAATTTCAAAATAGCCTCAGGTTCATAGTGAATATATATCCCAAGAAAAAAGGAAACAGTGAATTGCTATGTATTAAAAAGGATTTGATAATATCTTCCAAGTTATCTTAAAATCTTTTACACTCAATCAAATTTTGAGACCTCAAAAGGTAAAATAATGTGCATTATTTGCAATGATTTACTTTTCATGTACATATGTGAATAATATTTAAATTTTATTTCATTTAAATATCCTTGTTATTATATACTTTATGATGCAAGAATACCGTTCATACATCAAAGAAAACAGAAGGTAGTGCAGTCTATAGATAAATATGTGTGACCATGGTCCAGGAACATGTTTTAATGATGTAACAGTTAGACGAACTGGCAAGAGTACTAGGTTGTGGTTACAACAAAAATGGGACATTTCTGCTGTGTGCTTCAGATATTATCTGGAGCCCTTCTTAGCCATTGATTTGGTGGAAACTAATTCCCTTAGTGCATTCCCAAATGATTTATCTACTAACTACAAGGATTCCAGGTCAACCATAGATCAATGTATGGCTATTATGGGAGATAAAACAGAGTACAACAAAATTTGCCTGTCAACATTCAACATTGTGACTTCCCACAATCAATAAACTCTTAGGAATCTGTCAGTAAACAATTTAAAAAAATAATATAAAATTAGTTTTCATTTATAGGGAACTACATTTCCAAAACTTAATTTGACTGATGCAGAAGAGGGGGAAGACTCCATGGTAATAGTATACAGTGCAAGGTTATTGTACCATTTTATTTGTAGTCTTAAGATAATTTTTATGTCTCAATGATTGTTTAGACTCTTCAAGTTAAGTTAAAATAGGTTATGTTATTTTTTAAATGTGTTTCTTTAAGTTATGTTCAAAGTATGACTGTTAACCAATTGCACTCTGATAAAATCTATATTATAGAAATTGAGTATATTTGGAGCTGTGGAATGTAGAGTCAGTTTAGTCAGTAGTGTTGTCCATGACAAGCGGCTCATGACCTGGTGGATTTCTCTATTCTCATGTGGTACTAAATGGACTTAGTGAACTATGAAAAACATAAAAACTCATGTATACAGAGATCCATCCACACACCGATATGCACATACACCAACACACAAAACAAAGAAGAAATGAGAGAAGACAGAAGTTGGAGGAGAGAGTGCAGTGTGCAAAAGAGAATTTGAATTACACAGTGGATGCAGAAATATAATCTGTACCTTGCACATTCACATATGAAAATACCAGAGAAATAAAATAAAATAAGATGATAAAAGTAAACTGTAGGGATAAAAAGAATATTTCTAAAGTGAGACATATATTTGGCAACTTTATGATTAACAACAGACATTTCATTTTCTTTCAAATAAACTCTAAAACATATCTCAAATTAATTGGAACAATATAAAGATAATAATATTGAAAATCAGCTAAATATTTATTTCATTGATTGGATATACCACAAAATATTTTCTAATTAAGATGAAACTCAGGTTATGCTCTTTCAGTTTATTTTCTCATTTACATGGACAAACAATTGAAATGACCATTTATTCTATTTTGTGGATTATGAACTTTTCATACTACAACAATTAGTAGACTCTGCATTTCATATATTTAATTCATACAGAATTCATAATTATCTATATAATATTTAGTGGCAATTATGAATTATTTTGAAATGTCTAAATAAAATTTCCTTACTAAGATTTCCATACATTTAATTGTGAAATATTTTAAAATTATTTACCCTAAAACAATAGTCAGTTACTCAGGGAAAACTTTACTCTAGATATTTTATGGTCTGTCTAAGATCTTGCAAAAACACTGAAAATCAGGAAAAGATTTATTAAAACAAGAGATAAAAAGTTTTACATCCACATACCTTCTTAAAAATAAATGTGAAAATAATGTATTTGGCCATTTGAGGAATCTATATATACCTGAATATATTTACAAGTATATGTTTATTAAATATTTAGTTTTGTTGGAGATCCAATCCATGCCTTTGAGTATGTTACATGAGCATACTTACTGAGCCACAGACAAAATAAGCATAATTTAAATGGAAGTACTGACATTTATATACATCAGAATTACTTCCCTGAACATACAAACTAGCAATTATAATATATATATATATATATATATATATATATATATATATATACATCCTGATGTATGTTAATGAATAAAAATATTTGTTTTCAGATGAACTTATTTGCATATTGACTATTATAATACTATATGAACTTAATAACATAAGAATCTGAAAATAACTGCTAATTTGAAGAAAGTCAAATCAAAATGAAAATTGTGTTATGGAGCAATATTGAAGGATGTTGAATGGTTACATCATATTTTTCTACAAAATTTTGTCAATTATCAATAAGAATATATATATATATATATATATGTATATATATATATATTCAGAAGAACATGCAGTCTATTAGGAAAAAAACAATCCATTATTTGAAAAAATACCTGATATATAGAAATGTATTGTTGTTATTCAGTTAGATAATGCAATAATCACCTTACTTGAAATCTACTTCCCACATGAGTCATTTTCAGCAATTAAAGAGATTATGACAGTAGGGAGATAAGCTTAACAACAATCTGTCTTCAATAACCCAATGATATTTTTACGATGAGAAAAAGATCATTCAGGGAAATGAATCCTGTGCTTAGGGCATTTTGTGAAATACAAATGAGAGATCAGTGATTGAGAGAAAGTAAAAAAGTTCCCCCAAAACAAATTGTCCCCCAGTGAAATATTGAGCAACTTGTTACATTCACTTTGACTAGGTGAAGCTTGTGTGGACATCTGCTGTATTCCTGAGCTTGTTATTCTTCCAGATGGCAACATCATACTGTTCTCCAGAGTTCCACTTCTGAAGAATAACAATGCCATGATCCTGAGCACAATGTTCTTACCTAAATATTACAGATTTTGATACGATTTTCTTATTTACATCAGTGTTATTAGAAAACAGCTGTTGTTCAAAACACTAAAAAAATGTTAAAAATGGAATAACATGTGTACAACCTCAAATCAGATATCCAGAAAACTGAAGAGATGTAAGAAATACAGAGTACAAATCATGACCATATTGACGCGTTTATTAGAAAAATGTGTCTGTGTACCTAAATCTGTTATTCAGTGGACTACAATTTCCTAACACTTTCATCAATCAGTAGGTCTTTCTTATAAACAAATGGTGTACTCCAGCTCATGCCTGTGTTTTGGGAAAGAAGGTAATATAGGAAGTGAACAAAGACATACTGTTAGGTTAGTTACAAGTACACCACCCACAAAAAAAAAAAAAAAAAAAAAAAAAAAAAAAAAAAAAAAAAAAACACCTTTATTTAACACACTGGAATTAACAGAAGGAGGGAATATGTTATGTCATTTGGCTAATAAACAAATTTAAATTCAAAATTAACCACTACAAAATACCCATTTTACCATAAAATTTTATTGATAAGCTGAATCATGGTTTTGACAATATTTCCAATATGTATGTATGTACATATGTAGATAGTTACAATCAAATTTTTTGTAACACACACAAAAATATGGAAAACCTGATGGGGATTTTTTTTTCTGTTTATGTTTCTCTTATTGGTTGATGAATAAAACACTGTTGGGCCAATGGCTAATGAAGTAGTAAGATATGTGGGATGAAGAGATGAGGAGAATTCTGGGAAAAGTAGGAAGGAGCCTGCTAGAGTCACAATGCTGCTGGAGGAGTAGCAACATTTAAGGCATTACCACATAAGCCACAGCCCCATGGCAATATATAGATTGTTAGAAATGGGTTAATAATTTACCAATAATAAGCCCCAAACATTGGCCAACAATTTCATAACTAATATAACAACCATGTGTTTATCTGAGTCATGGCACCAAGCAGAATAGAGCAGGAAATTCTGTAGCAAAGACCCATAGACTGATATTGGGGATCAAACTTCAAGCTGAATATCAGAAAAGCAAAGCACCTTGCCATTGGCTCTAACCTCTATCTCAGGCTGAAAGGACAGATCCACACAAACTCTTTACCAAGTCTCAAACTTCTGCATCTCCTTATCCTGGCTGGATAATGAATGCCTCTTACTGATCTGTGCTGTTGTATTTTTATACCCCTCTAGTACTGGGATTAAAGGTGTGAGATGTTATTCTTTTAGATGGATATAAACTTGTATATATCTGGGTGGCCTTAGACTCACAGAGATCCATCTAAATGTTAATCCTGAGTCCTGGAATTAAAGGAATTTGCTGAGCTTCTGGCTGCTGGTATTAATGGTGTGTGCCTGTCTTCTACGGCTTGAAGCTGACTTTGCTTCCTGAATCCTTAGGCAAGCTTTAATAAATCATAGATAATATAACCACTGCAAAATTTAATTTATTGTTTTTATTTAATATGTAGTCATTCTCAATAGTATATTCCTCTCAAAAGGATAAACAAAGAGAAACACAATTGGTATTTGAAAATTTGAAATTTTGGTGTAGAAAACTAGAGCAAAGTGTAGGCACAGGGTTAAAGATAATAGCATCTGAAATCTCTGTGAGAATGTCTTGAGACTCACTGAGTAAGAATTTATGAGGGCAGAAAAGCATCAGGGACTACTTGGGAAATCGTTGTGTGAGAACTGAAGAGAAAGTTACCTGTGAAATTCACCAAGAAACTACGCATATGCAGGATCCCTACCAATCTAATGAGAAACTGCACTCAGACATTCGAAAGCTTACATTGATACTAATCTGTTTGTATTACCAAGGGGTCTCTAGAGGAGCAGAACTTACAGAAGGAATATGCAAATAAAGGAGATTTAATAGAGTGTGTTACAGGCTGTTGTCCAGCTAGTCCAACAATGGCTGTCTACCAACAGAAAGTCCTATGTCAAATTGATATGCATAAAGAAAATCACAAGTTTTCTCATCCTCAACTTCATACACAGTGATATTTTTGCATGTAATGCTTTAAAGGAATACTGGTGGCCTTGCCAAATATAAGCAAATTACTTCTAGTTGTTCTTATAGACAGATAACCAGGAAAAAGGAGTTTTCTAAATCAATAGCTACATATCATGTACCAGAGGATGTGATAATTTGCTCAAGAAAGAACACAATAGCTGCAATTGGAGTCACTACTTAGATGAGCTTTTAGTATTCAATTGTCATTCTCCATGATCCATCTGTCTTTTGCTCTGGCCATATTGCAAAGTTAAAGGGAGATGTAGCAGAAAACATTACCCCTTCATCTTTCAAGTCTTTGATGCAGGCACTAATTTTTGCAATTCCTCCAGTGATGTGACACTCTTACTGATTCAGTATTGTCCTCAGCAAAGGGAAACTGGTTTCCATTTAGCATTATAACCCTCACACCAAATGATAGGAAACTGGTGTCAGTGAGCAGGATGACTCCATGCCACAAGGTTCCCAGAGAAAGAGGGAAATCTGCTGCCACTGCCTGCCTTGTTGGGCCGCTAAGAGGCTTTTGAGCAGCTTCCATAGGCTCACGCCGTTCTGGCGCTCTTGGGCCTTGGACTAGGCACTTCCAAGATGATAAAGTCAGATCCAGATGAAGAAAAACCTCTAAAGGTTTACACAGCATTTACACAGAGAATCTGGATACTAAATTCCATACTGTTGTCTTTAAATTGTTTGATTTCTGAGGAAAGAATTACTGCTGCTAAAATACATTTGATTATAAATGCTGCTAAATTAATCCAACTTATACATTTTAAAAATGCTCTAACTTCAAAATTTAAGTTTAAGGACAGGATACTTAGAAATAAAGGTTATGCTTGTATTTCCACAGAAAATGAAAAGCTGTTGATTCCTTCCAGACAAATATGGTTTGATCAAGTAAGACCCCCCTGAAGCTGAGACAATTCAGCCTTACAGACTACAAAAACAAGGACTTGGTCAGGTTTCTATGTTTTATCATGATCCCTATGGTATATGAACATCATCCCCAATCAGCAGGAAGCAGTTTAGAAAGAACGATGCCCATATTCCCAAATACTGTTTATAAATGTTTGTTTTCATTTAATGGGATTAGTTATAAATGATGATGAGCATAGTCAATCTCTTTTTAAAGAAAGAAAAGGGAAATAGGATATAGGAATGAGTATTTGAATTGGTATAGATTTTCATTTATTGATACAACTTTAAGTCAATTTTGTGATAGGTATATGTCTCCTCTTGTTTAGGTATTGTGTTTATACAGATCTTTTAAAATGATATACATAATTAAATACAGGTTATATAATCGCCTATAATAGTCAGAACTTATAATTAGGTTAGTTAGGTTTTCTAGATATAGAGATGTATTTGAGATGGTTAGGTATTCTTCAAACCTTTCAAAGACCTACAGAAATATGGCATTTAAATGGTTTAGGGTTTTTCTTGCAGTAAGACACAACTGCTCCTGGTACACCAATTACATCAGAAAGGAGGATGGGCAGAAGAAACTCGTTATGGAGTTTGCTTTCAACATGGCAAGATTAGCCATTTGGGCAAGGAACTGCTCTTGCCTGGACTGTTTGTTGCTGTATAAACTGGACATGCAGGACCCACAAAAAAGTGACTGCTGAACTTACAAAACAAGACAGTACTGAAGGGTTCCTATTGAAATGGAGAAGTGTGCCAGACACACTGTGGCCTATAGGCTGAAGATCGATGCCCCAATGTTACAGAGGAACTTTGGGTGACTGTCCAGGTAGCGAGATGTCTCTGTCAATTCTAGAGTTTATGTATTTTCCTTCTATGGTCTTTGATAGAGTTGAAGACAGACAGTTATGGTTATAGTTTTCTTCGGTTATTATAAAAGATGTTATCCTTTTATTTTGACAGAAAAGAGGAGATGGGGAATGAACTGTGAATGTTTATCTTATTGACTGTTAAATAAAATACTGTTTGGCCGATGAAACGGCAAGTTAGGCAGGACTAGGAGTCAAAGAGGATTCTGGGAAATGTAGTAGAGAAGTGATGATCCAGACAGGAAATGACATAGCAAGGAGACTCATATTTAAGTGAAGGAGAAACAGGAAGGGCCCTTTTTTACCCTCCACTCCTGCTCCAGCAGCAGGAGGGATGCCAATAAGGCATCTGATAAGATAAGTCTTATAATATATATAAATTTATGATAATTAAGACTGAGCTAACAGATGAGGAATCCCAGTCATTGGCCAAGCAGCTTTGAACCTAATGCAGGTTTCTGTGTATTCATTTGGGCCTGGCTCGGGTGGGTGGCTGGCGTGGGGCTCACACGTGGCCATGGGGCTCAGGCAGCATTTGGATTTGGCGGAAAGATTTATCGTAACAGGAACCACTGTGGGAATACTGAAACTTCAGAGCATAATTATCCCAATTATGCATTTCAGGACTGAGGAAATGACCACAGGATGAATTTGAAGACCCTTGGACGTACTGTGAGTAGGACTGCAGCCAAAACTCCAATACTCGCCAAGTCTCCAAAAGCCTCAACTTTAACTTAACTCGTTCTTAGTATCTCCTGCAATCCATTTCAATTCAGTACCAGTATTCAATAGATCCTGGAAAGTCTGATTCCTTTTCTCAGGAGACAGCTACCTGTGTAAAAGGCTATAGGTATCTCTGAGGAAGAACTAGAGAAAGGCTAACGATAAAACTCTTGGGTATTTTATTAAGGTACTTCTTCAGGGTGACCTGATCTTCCATCGCTTCATTCAACAGTTTCTCAGTCTGCAAACTGGCTCACATGTAGAAACATTTTCACAACTTTAGATTCCCTTTGCTGTGATCTAATGTTTTTTTCCCATTTGTTTGAGAGTGTTTCTGCTCACACAGATCAAACAAAAATCCAGTAGTGTTCTTAGCCTATTTGATGCCAGGATACAATCATGAGTGATTAGCAAATATCAAAAGTCCTTAGGAGTCATGCCATGATAAAAATCACTTCAACTATGTTGCCCATCAACAATCAGGTCATTATGCACCTTGTTTTACCTATGCTGCCTATTACAATAGCTATGACCACTTTTCTCCTTGTAATTTATTTCTATCTCCTGGACCCTGCTACCCCAAGGCCCAGTTAAAGTCAACGACTTTACTTCATTAACCTGAGCAGTTGTGTCTTCAACCCTAAACTCTGGCACAATTAAAAGGACTAAAACAAAACTCTTCAAATATGCTGGTGGCCCTTTCACCATACTGTGTCCTAGAATATTAATGATGGCCATGTCTTCTGGGCATTCCCATTTTGGAGGATTAGTTTTTAAACCACATAATGCCCTCTTGCATTGCAATTTCCACCAGGCTTAAAATCCCTTCATCAACATTAAACTAATAAATATCATATAACTAGAATTCCTTTTTCAGTAGGCTATCTTTAACAAAGGTTCCTACAAACCAATTTTTATCACATTAAAAATATTTTCAGCTCCCATGAAAAAGGGAAAATCTCCATTGTCTTAGCTCATATTTATTTATTCAGCTTGATCTAGTGATACTCTCGCCATTACACCACAACATAGAATTCATTCCAATACATATCCCCCAGACTTCTTGAATGAATTAGCAAACTCATTGAACTTTTTAGTAGTATAGGGTACCTCCTCATGGACTATGCTATTTCCCCTCTAAGAGCCTCTTTTGCTTGGTTGTATTTCAAGACTCAAGTACTGTCTTGCTGGGAATATCCTCCAGATAATGTCACCATTTGTTTAGCAGACAATGAAGGGTGAATATTCCCCAGTCAAATGTGGAAAAGCGTTTGGAGATGGGAGTGTATCTACTACTGAAGGTAGAGTGACTAACTCTTCAGATGAGAAAAACACTTCAGAATATGAAGTTTCAAATTTCTCAGACTCAATAAGGTCTTTCCACACATCTCTATTGCAAATTACAGCATCCACTCTCCCTCCTGTTTTTAACCAACTACTACATTTAGTTAATGCCAGAAATAGTCAAGTTGACGATAATTAATATTCACCGAACTACTATAACCATAGAGAAATGATAATTGAAATGTCCCCTAATATAACTTAAAGTAGAGACTCAGAGGCCATTATGAATCAACAAGAAATTCAATAGCATTGAAGTCATTTACATGAATCATTTCTTCAGAAAAAGACAGCAATCCAAGTATAGAACCTCCAGCCAATAATCCTTCACTCTGGACCTAAGGAATGGGTGATTTATGGACAGTTTTTGGTGTCTCATCAGACTCTAAGATAATTCCTATTTTCACAAAAAACTGAGCCAAAATATCACAGATTAATATAATATTCCATTTAAGCATTTTGTAAAAATTACTGGATAAAACTCTGCCTCTAGTCGTTTCTCAATTGGGATGCATATTTCCTGTAACATAATAAAGAAAAGACCAGAGACTTATATTGGGCTTCTGTCTTCAAGCTGAAGATCAGAAAAGCAAAGCAGGCAGCCACAAGCTCTTACCTTTACTCAGCTGAAATGGCAATCCTATCTCTACAACTCCTCGGGGGTATAAGGCTCTTAATTCCTGTCCCCTCCTCCTCATATTCCTGTCCCCCCCCCCCAGTCATATCTTCCTATGTCCAACTGCTCTTTTTTTTTTTTTTGACAGGGTTTCTCTGTGTAGCTTTGGAGCCTATCCTGGCCAAACTGCCCTAAGAGGGACATACTTGGACCACCCTGGGAAGGAGAAATAGACAAGTTCACCTAAGAATATTGGGAGCATAGGGGAGGGAAGAAGGGAAGACAGAAGGGGAGGAGAAGGGAAGAAGGAGAGGGTGGGCCGGGCGTTGGTGGCGCATGATTCAATCCCAGCACTCGGGAGGCAGAGGCAGGTGAATCTCTCTGAATTTGAGGCCAGCCTGGTCTCCAGAGTAAGTGCCAGGATAGGCTCCAAAGCTACACAGAGAAACCCTGTCTCGAAAAACAAACAAACAAACAAAAAGAGCAGTTTGAAATTCCCAAGCTTAAAGTATTATTTTAATTGGAGCCAATTTCTGTAGGATTTGTATCTCAGGAAACACACTTGCTTTGTTGCATAGAAGACAAAGATAAGAAGAAGAAAGATCAAGAAAATTTAATATGTAAATACAAAAATCAAAAGAAACAGAAAATAATCTTGAAAAAGAGTTCCAAAAAGAAATAAGAGAAAAGCAATGAAATGTTTGACTGAATACTAAGCTGAACATGAATTTAATAAAAGTCAAGAAGCCAGGCAAAAGAAAAGGACTTGAAAGCAAGAGCTCCATTTGTTCTTAGAACCCACACATAGTTGGAAACATTTTATGTTACTCCAGCAAGAGTGCAGAAATTTCATTTAAGCAGTAACCTTGAGCACATGTCTCAAAACTATGCCTTTGCAGTACTACAGAACAAAATATACTCAGAGTAGACAGAACTTGACTGCCTTTGCACTAGTAGAGAACAAAATATGTCCAGTGTAGACAGAGCTTGTTAGCAAAGCTTGAATAAAAAGATTGAATTCATGAAAATTAACAGAAATGACCCCAAAACCTATTTTAAAGCACATTAAGAAAAATAAATCACAAACTCACAACCTAATGTCCTGCTCCAAATTAAAAAAAAAAATGTTATAGATGCAAGCAATTTGGGGGAAGGGCACATATTGAACTTAAAATATTTTAAATCATAAAAACAAATCTACAAATTTCTATGAAATTCATTTTAAATCTCCAGGCTGTAATGGTAGGAAATCTTCAATTGGCTAGCAAATATTTATTTTTAAATATAAAAGTTACTGTGTATAGTTATATTATATTATGGCAAATTGGATTTTCTAAGGAACTTTCCTATATGAAATGATAACACCAAACAGCTTTTTTTCTAGATAACATAACAGAAATGCCACATGTCTTCATTTAATCTTATCATTAAAGTTTAATGGGGAAACAAAGTGGATAGAGTACAGCTACTGTTAGACTGCACAGAAAAGATATGTTTGAAGAAAAAAGAATTTGAAGAACATATTACTTTTGAGAAGAATTGAAGTTGAAACAACAGTTAACTTCCTATAGACTCTGGGAAATAGAGAAACTAGAAGACTCTGTGAGCAGAAAATTTGTTTGAAAAATTGAGGCTTTTTTTTGATGAGCTCCAAAGTTGATATCACATAAATAATTTTCTGTTTCTTTAAAGCATATAAAATTAAAAGTTTTTTTATTAATTTAGATGTTACTTTTTTGACAAAATGTGTATCCAGGGAATATTGTTTTACTCTACTGTGCTGGAGTTCATTCAGAGTTTAAGATATCTCACAGATCAGGAATAGTTGGTTTCCTCCATCTCAAGAGGAGTTACACCATTTTGCTGTTTGGATTTATTCTGACCCAGAATAAGGAAAGCTCTGTGAAATGCACAGTATAGGGGCATGGGATCTTGAAACAAACTGAAGAATTTATAAACCTTCAATCAACTCCACATTTTCAGGATCTATGAATAACATTTAATTGTTCAGATTGTGCAGCCAAGAGAATAAAATTTACCTGAAGCAGATGCGGTTTGTTACTAAGACTTTTGTGAACTTGGCACAAGCTAGAGTCCACAGAGAACAAGGAACTCACTCAGGAGTGTGCTCCATCAGATAGTTCTGGAACACAAGCTCCTAGGCATTTTTATTAATATAAGCATTCAAAGAATCATTTGAAAAGAGTGAAATGAATCTTGAAGTTGAGTACAGAATTAGAGTTTATAGAGAGATAAAGAATATAGTAACTTAAAGATTTTCTCAACTAATTTTTACTGTTATATGATTGGTTAATTTTATTAATGCTTTTTGAAGTGAGGAAAATGTATATTTTCATAAAGTTTATAATATAAATATTTCATATATGTGTATATGTATCTTATTTCTGAAAACAATTTCCATTTATCTTAACAGAACAATGATATTTGTGCCTGTGAAGAATCTATACAGTCATTTTCATATTATTATTTTTGTATATTCTAGAGATTTAAGCCACAAAATACATTCATATAATTATAGTTTTTCCTTCATTTGTTCATATTCTTTATACATTTCTGTTACAAAGATATTTATCTTAACCTTGGTATTTATTTATATTACAAAGTTTATTGTCTTTATTTTTGTTGTAACCTACTCTCCAGATTTATATTGAGAGGTAATTATGTGTTAGTACTTAGACACTGGGGATTCAAAGGTGAAAAATGCTAATGAACTCTCAATCTGGTAGGATATGCAACATGTGTTCAACTAACTAGAGCACCTGAGTGAATAAATTAAAGTCATGAAAATAAGAAATAGCTTCTCTTTTTATAAATTCATAACATAAAAAATAGGAAAATTCTCCTATGATTTTTATACATGTGTCTATTTCATTAGATGTGATAATAAAAACATATATATGCACAAGTAATATTATGAAGAAAAAATCATATTAACTATTTTATTATATTAGAGAATATCTCAAACATTAAATAAATATGATATTAGGTAGTAGAATGGTATACCACGTAGATCATGACATTGGTTGTGATTTTAATTGCTAAAAAATAATCAGGCTGTTTGTTATGCCTTCTTTATCATTAATTTTTTTTATTTTTTGAATTAGAAACAAGATTGTTTTACATATCAAACCCAGTTTCCTCTCCCTTCCCACCTCCCCTAGGACCCCATCCACCATCTACAACCCTACCTATCATGTAGCATTTTGCCCCCCAGGGAGGGTGAGGCCTTCCATGGGGGGGTCATCAGAGTCTCTTAAATCCTTTGGGATATGGCCTAGGCCCAACCCCATGTGTCTTGGCTGAGAGAGAATCCCTATATGTGGAATGGGCTCCCAAA
The DNA here is from genome assembly GCF_003668045.3 of Cricetulus griseus. Classification (NCBI taxonomy): domain Eukaryota; kingdom Metazoa; phylum Chordata; class Mammalia; order Rodentia; family Cricetidae; genus Cricetulus; species Cricetulus griseus. Next base: position 259,047,295 of record NW_023276807.1, read on the forward strand.
GTAAACCACCATGCTATGGATAAGTACTGATCTACTACAGGAGGACCCATAGATTTCAGAGGTCTTTTCACTCTCACCCACCTTCCTAGGGTCTGGATCAGTCCAATGCTGCTATTCCAGCTATTAGTTTGGGGATCAAGAGCTCCCCATTGTTCAGGTCAGCTGTTTCTGTGTTTTTCACCAGCCTGGTCTGTACCCCTTTGCTCCTCACTCATCCTTCTCTGCAAATGGATTCCAGTTCAGTTTAGTGATTAGTTGTGGGTGTCTGCTTCTACTTCCATCAGCTGCTGGATGAACGCTATATAATGGCAAATAAAGTAGTCATCAATCTCATTATCAAGGGAGGACATTTAAGGTAGTCTCTACACAGTTGCTTAGAGTGTTAGTCAGTGTATCTTTGTAGACATCCATACATTTCCCTAGTGCCTGATTTCTCTTTAAACCTAAAAGTCTCCCTCTATTATATTATGTCCTTTCTCATTTTCTTCTATTCTTGCCCTGACTCAGCCTTTCTGCTCTCTCATGTCCTACTCACCCCTCTGCTTCTCCCCATCTCATTCTCCTAGCTCCCTCTCCCCTCCTCTCATGCTCCCAATTTGTTGAGGAGTTCTTGTTCTTTTCCACTTCTCCAGGGGACCATGTGTCTCTCTTAGGGTCCTCCTTGTTTACTAGCTATTATGGCAGTTTGGATTGTAGGCTGGTAATCCTTTACTCTACATCTAAAATCATATGAATGAGTATATACCATGTTTGTCTTTTTGTGACTGGTTAACCTTGCTCAAAATGGTTTATTCTAGTTCTATCTATTTTCCTGCAAATTTCAAGTTTCCATTGTTTTTTGTTTTTTGTTTTTTTTCTGCTGAGTTGTACTCCATTGTGTAAAGGTACCACATTTTCTCCATCCATTCTTCAGTTGAGGGCCATCCAGGATGTTTCCACGTTCTGGCTATTACGAACAGTGTTGCTATGAACATCCTTGAACAGATGTCCTTGCTGTATGAGTGTGCTTCTTTTGGGTATATGCCTAAGAATGGAGTTGCTGGATCTTGTGGTAGACTGATTTCCATTTTCCTGAGGAGTTGCCATACTGATTTCCAAAGTTGCTGTACAAGTTGGCACTCCCACCAGCAGTATAGTAGTAGTATTCCACTTTCTCCACAAACTCCCCAGCATAAAATGTCATTGGTGTTTTTTATTTTAACCATTGTAACAGGAGCAAGATGGTTATCAGCCCGCTGTCAGATGTGGGGTTGCTGAATATCTTTTCCCAGTCTTTGGGCTGCAGTTTTGTCTCACTGTGTCCTTTGCCTTACAGAAGCTTCTCAGTTTGAGGAGGTCCAATTTATCAATTGTTGATCTCAATTTCTGTGCTACTGTCTGTGTTCAGGAAGAAGTCTCATGTACCAATTAATTAAAGGGTATTGCCCTCTTTGTCTTCTAATAGGTTCAGTGTGGTTGGATTTATATTGAGGTCTTTGACCTATTTGGGCTTAAGTTTTGTGCATAGTGATAGACATGGATCTATTTGCATTCTTCTACATACCAGCATCCTGTTATGACAGCATCATTTGTTGAAGTTGCTTTCTTTATTCCACCTATAAATTTAGCTTCTTTGTCAAAAATCAGGTGTTCAAAGGTGTGTGGTTTGATATTAGGGTTTTCACCTATATTGCATTGGTTTACCTGTCTATTTTATGCCAATACCAAGCTGTTTTCAATACTATAGCTCTGTAATAGAGCTTGAAGTCAGTGATGGGATGTCTCCAGAAGCTCCTTTATTATAAAGAGTTTGTTTTGGTAATCCTGGTTTTTTTTCCATATAAAGTTGAGTATTGTTCTTTTAAGTTCTGTCAAGAACTATGTTGGGATTTTGATGGGGATTGCATTGAATCTGTTGATTACTTTTTGCAAGATTGCCATTTTTACTATGTTGGTTCTACCTAGCCAAGAGCATGGGAGATCTTTCCCTTTTTTCTGGTATCTTCTTTAATTTCTTTCTTTAAAGTCTCAAAGTTCTTATTGTACAGGCCTTTCACTTTTTTGGTTAGTGTTACCCCAAGATATTTTATGTTGCTTGTGGATATTGTGAAGGGTGATGTTTCTCTGATTTCTTTCTCATTGGATTTATCATCTGTATATAGTAGGGCTACTGATTTTTTTGAGTTAATTTTGTATCCTGCTACTTTGCTGAAGGTGTTTATCAGCTGTAGGAGTTCCCTGGTAGAGTTTTTTGGGTCACTTATGTAGACTATCATATCATCTGCAAATAGTGAAAGATTGTCTTCTTCCTTTCCAATTTGTATCCTTTTGATCTACTTTTCTTGTTTTATTCAGCTACCTAGAATTTCAAGTACAATATTGAAGAGATATGGAGAGAGTGGACAACCTAGTCTTCTTCCTAATTTTAGAGGAATCGCTTTGAGTTTCTCTCCATTTAGTTTGATGTTGACTGTTGGTTTTGTGTATATTGCTTTTATCATGTTTAGATATGTTCCTGTCATTCCTGTTCTCTGCAAAATATTTATCATGAAGGGATGTTGGATTTTTTCAAAGGCTTTTTCAGCATCTAGTAAGATGAACATTTTTTTTCAATTTGTTTATATGGTGGATTACACTGATGCATTTTCATATTTTGAAACATCCTTGTATCCCTGGGATGAAACCTACTTGATCATAGTGGGTGATTTTTCTGATGTGTTCTTGGATTCAATTTGCCAATATTTTGTTCAGTATTTTTGCATCAATGTTCATGAGGGATATTGGTCTGTAATTCTCTTTCTTAGTTTTATCATTGTGTGACTTGGGTATCAAAGTGATTGTAGTCTTGTTGAAAGACTAAGAAACAATAAGGACTCTAAGGGAAAAATGCATGGACCCCAGGAATGGAAACGCGGTTGGAATCCTGAGCTAATTGGGAGCATGAGGGTAGGGGAGAGGGAGCTGCTGGAATGAGAGGAGAAGAGGAGTGGAAAGGAAGAAATGGACGAGCAGAGATATTGATTTGGAGGAAGAATAGAGGAGAGCAGAATGAGAGATACCATATTAGACGTAGTCATTATTGGTCCGAGGAGAGATCTGGCACTAGGGAGATTTTCAGAGACCTACAAGGATGACACTGAACTGACAATCTAGTCAATGGTGGAGAGGATAACCTAAATGCCCTTCCACTAAGATAAGACTGAAAACTACTTTTTATGCTATCCTAGAGCCCTCACTCATCCAGTGGCCGATGGAAGAAGAGGCAGACACCCACAGATATTCAATGAACTGAACGATGGATCTTAGTTTCAGAAAGGGAGGAGTGAAGAGCAAAGAGGTCAGGGCCAGGCTGGTGAAACACACAGAAACAGCTGGCCTGTACAAGGGGGAGGACATCGAACTCAGACTACTGTCTGTGAGGCCAGTGCATGACTGATCCAGATCCCTGAAGATGGATGTCAATTAGGAGGCCTCTGCACTCTAGGGGGGCCCTGGTAGTGGATTAGTATTTTTCCCTGGTGTAAGAATGGACTTTGAGAGCCCATCCCACATGGACAGATGCACTCTTGGCCAGGACACATGGGGAAGGGTCTAGGTCTGGCCTAGGATGATATGGTGGACTTTGGGGATCCCCTGTTGAGGGCCCTACACAGCCTGGGGAGTGGAGGGTGGAAGGGGTGGGGAGTATGCTGGGGGTGGGAGAAGGGATGAAGAGAAGGGGAGGGAGAGGGAGAAGGGATTGACATGTGAAACAAGCTTGTTCCTAGTTTGAACTAATAAAAAAAAAATACAAAACAGAAGGAAATTAAAGAAGATACCAGAAAATGGAAGAATCCCCATGTTCTTGGGTAGGCAGGAGTCTCTTCCTCTACTGGGGGCTATGGGACCAAGTTTCCCTTCTGGTAGATGCAAAAAGTTCCAATATTCTGATTTTGGTCCTCTTCTCTTGAATGGAGGCAAGACTTGTACTGTGGCCTTGGCAGTCCCTGTGTGTTCTGGATCCCACTGAGTTCGGATCTCTGGAGCAGTCTCCTAGCCTCAGGTGTCCCCGAGTAGGACAGTGCATCCCAGACTGGAAACAGCCCCTGTCCTACCTGGTCTGGTGGATAGAGGTGGGACTAGTACCAGGGCCTTGGCAGTCTTTGGGTGTGTTGGATCCCACTAAGTTCCTATTATGACTTCTTTTGAATAGCTTAATTTTAAAAATACCTTACAAAACATATAAAATACATGAATTTTTAATTATTCTCCTAGCATTTATTTTTACTTTAAACTTATTTATTTTTCATTGAGTATTTTAATTACACAAAGCATACTTAAGAGTAGACCCCATGCCCAGCAAGAGATTATCAACATAAAACTAACCAGATGCTATTTTTGATATTATACTGCTTTATTAGTGCATTTCTTGTTACTTATGTTTTACTTGTGTAATATGGAATCATATTCTGTGTTTTTATGGATTTGTGCCAATATCTATTTCTTGTGTTTTTTCTTTGTTTCCATTTTATTATCTATTCTTGTTGTTCACCTGTATTTTGAAAGAGAGATAAAAAGAAATGGCATGGATTTGGGTGGAGGTTGGAAAGATCTCAGAGAAGTTGAAAGAGGGGAAAACAGGATTAGAATAGAGCCTATGGAATTCCTTTTCCATAGACTCACTTAGATCCACGTTCCTCTGTCTCTTGCACTTTAGGATTAAAATTGCATGCCACCACTGTACAGCTTTATGGCTAACTAGTGTGGCTGGGATTGCATTTTGATCTTCTGTGGCTTTATTAGATGATAAATAATATATTACTACTCAAGTGAGCACATACAAGATGAATTAAGGTCTTTCCAGTGCAGCTATTGAAAATTCCTGTTTTTTTTTTTTTTTTTTTTTCTGGCATAGTTCGAATCATACTATACTCTTATCACTCTTTCAATTTAAACATCCTAAATTCCTGCCAATAATAGTCACTCCATCCTGCTAGGAAAACTGGGAAGAAATCAAACTTGCACATACCCCAAGCCTTTACCTCTGTGCAGTAGTGTTCACTGTACTAGAAGGTACTCTACAAGCTGCCAAAAGAGAAAGATAAACACCAACCCAGCTGCAAAATCTTGGATCCACATTGATGACCTGTCTGCAAGATACCCTAGTGCAAGAGTGGCACAAAGCTTATTGGGAGCAACCAAACAATATTTGATTGGATTTAAGGTCCAATCCATGAGAGAGAATCCTTTGATGACATTGTGTCAATGGGGTGGTCAAATAACTGAGATTAGAGAAGACAAGGACTTAGGGGAAAACCAAGTATTATGGCTTTGTTAAAGGAATGTAGCAATAAAATGACTCTGAATAAAACTGTGTTATACTCATAGGTCAGTGCCTGGTTCAGCCATCATCAGGAAAGCTACCTACCACAGTAGATGGGAAAAACACAGTCTCCAACAGCCAAATATTAAGCATGTAGGGAGAGATCTTGGAATACTCAGTCCTAAATTGGAGGTCTCCATCATATTTCACTCTTCAGGTCTCATTTGACTTTGGGGAAGTGTAGACAGAAAGATTGTAAAAGCCAAAGTGAGTGGAGGATGACAATGTAGCAAGGCCCTGTAAGCACAGCAGAAAAATGCAATTTGACACATACAGACACTGAGATACACATTTATACACAGAGCAATCCCATACAGCAGAAAACTAGAAACCCTAAAATATACCAAGAGGACATATAAGAAAAAACTAAAATAAAAAATAAGTAATAACTGAAACAAATTTAAAAAATTTCAAAAAAGGAATAAATAAGTAAATGCCCTGACTCAATTCATGAGCTCAAGAACATCCTTTGAGTGCCTTTTCTGTTTGTCATATGCTTTTTGGCATAGGGTCTGCCCTTAACAATGGCTTGCATCTCCAGTGAGGCTCCTTTGGGAAAACTGATTTCTTATTTGTGAGAGGTTATCAACTGGTTAGGTGTATGGGATTGCAGCTACTCCTCTCAGCACTTGGACCCCAAGTGTCCTAGACCTGAGGAGGCCTTTTCCATGTGTCCATTCTTGGGGAGTTTGTGTGTTTTGTCCTATCCAGATTTGTTTTTATTTTATCTAAATAATTAATTATTTTTTGATGTTTGTTTTAAAAAGAGAGCGGTGAATGCTGACTGGAGGAGAGTTAAGGAGGATCTTGGTGAATTTGGGGAAGAAGAAACAGTAATCTGAATACATTTTATGAAAAAATTTACTTTCAATAATAGAAAAAGTAAAAATTAAGAACAAACTGAACGAACAAAACAGTTGTTCTAAAACAGCTGCATACTTTCATGCACTTCAGCAAAAGTGTTTCATACTGTCTTTATTCAAATATGATATTACCTAACTCAGACCCCATTGTCTAAATTTAGTAAATTTTAGCTATAAACATTTTTAATATTAGAATTATTTTCACTTTTTGAAAAGTGAACACTCTGCCTTATACTGTAATTGTCACCCCCCTGCATTAAAATTTAGCATAACAGTATAGTTTATCTTCCATTTGCTTTGGTGAAGAAATAGATTATTTAGGTTAATATACTATTTTCATCTTAGTCTTACTAAAACATTCTTAGAGCCTCTTTAAGTTCCAAATTTAACATATGTTATGTAGTTACATACTTTTGACAAATGTGACATTGGACAATCCTTCCCTATTTTCACTGTACTTTGCATGAGAGGATAGATCTTCAGAACTGGGACAAGACACATCACTCCACCTTGCTTAACCTTTCCCTCAATAATACAATAGAATGACTGAGATTCACTAGCTCACAGGAGCCAAAAGAATAATTACCTTCATTATAGACAACAAATCCTGGGTTGAATCCCTCACATTTTAAGGAGTGAATTTTAAAAATTTGGATTTTATCTACATAAAATTTACTTGGTAATCAAGACAGACTTCTCAATTTGCTGCATTTGTACAAGTGGTATTTGAACGGACAAATATGTATCAATATTGAGTCATTATTTAACAATTGGTACTATAACACTATCTCTCCATGGTCATTTAATAAATGAGTTATATGAAATAATCTCCAATTCTGTATCTTAAAATTCTAGGATGCACATAGCCTGGCATATATAAGGCAAAATAGGAGGTCAGTATCTGAGAAGGTTCTAAAAAGGGGAAAAGTCTTGCATGTATACACACAAGCAAAAAGTTGTTAAATACACTTATAAATAAGGAAAAATAATGTAAATACCTTATCATCATCATAAATTTTTCAGTTTCTAATTTTATATATAGGAATATACACAATTTCCCTGATGGCTAAGGATGTTGAACACTTTCTTATGTGTCTTTCAGCCATTTTAGATTCCTCTATTGTGAATTGTCTATTTAGTTCTGTGCCCCACTTTTTAATTGGGTTGTTTGGTGTTTGGGAGATTAGTTTCTTGAGTTCTTTTTATATTTTGGAGATCAGACCTCTGTCAGATGTGGGGTTTGTGAATACGTTTTCCCAGTCTATTGGCTGCAATTCCACTCTTAGGCATATACCCAAAAGAAGCACATTCATACAACAAGGACATATGTTCAAAGATGTTCATAGCAGCACTATTTGTAATAGCCAGAAACTGGAAGCAGCTTAGATGCCCCTCAACCAAAAAATGGATAGAGAAAATGTGTTTAATTTACACAATGGAGTACTACTCAGTGGGAAAAAAAAACAATGGAATCTTGAAATTTGCAGGAAAATGGATGAATCTAGAAGAAACCATTCTGAGCAAGGTAACCCAATCACAAAAAAACAAACATGATATGTACTCACTCATATTTGGATTTTAGAAGTAGGATAAGGATTACCAGCCTACAGTCCACACTGTCAAAGAAGCTAATAAACAAGGAGGTCCCTAAGAGAGACATACATGGTCCCCTGGAGAAGGGGAGTTCAAGATCTGCTGGATAAATTGGGAGCACGGGAAGAGGGGGGAGGGAGATAGGAAAATAAGAAGGGGAGAAGAAGAGGGAAGCCGAGGACATGAGGGAGCAGAAATTATGACTCAGGGGAAGAATACACGATAACAAGAATGGAGATATAATAATAGAAAGAGACATTTTTGGTTTACAGAGAAATCAGGCACTAGGGAAATGTCTGGAGATCTACAAAGATGACACCAGCTAACTATATCAGCAATGGAGGAGAGGCTACCTTAAATGCCCTTCCCTGATTATTAGATTGCTGACTGACTTATATGCCTTCATCCAACAGCTGGTGGAAGTAGAAGCAGACACCCATAACCAATCACCGATCTGAACTGGAGCCCAGATGCAGAGAAGGACCAGTGAAGAGCACAGAGGTCCAGACCAGGCTGGTGAAACCCACAGAAGCAGCTGACCTGAACACCTGGGAACTCTTGCTCCCCATTCTGATAGCTGGAATACCAGCCTGGGACTTATCCAGACCCCAGGATCATGGGTTTCTGTGAAGAAACCTCAGAAATCTATGGGACATCCTGTAGAAGCCCAGTATTTATCCCTAGGTGTGGACTTTGGAGCCCATTCCATATATAGGAATACTCCCTGAGCCAAGATACACAGGGGTGGGCCTAGGCCATATCCCAAAGGATAAGAAAGACTCTGATGACACCCTGTGGAAGGCCTTACCATCTGGGGGAGTAGAAAAGATATGTGACAGATAATGTTTTAGTTGGTGGGAGGTAGGGGAGGACGGGTGGGAGAAGGTAACTGGGATTGTCATGTAAAACAATCCTGTTTCTAATTCAAATAAAAAAAGTTGGAAAAAAATTTTTTAAAAATTAAAAAATAAAATAAAATCTAAAAAAGTATATAATTTTTCGTTTTTTATTTAGAAACAATAATTTTACATATTGATCCCCCCATTCCCTCACCCTGCCATCCTCTATGCCCTCTATCAACCCCCCCCAACCCATCAGCTCCCCAAGAACGGTGCAGCCTTCCATGGGGTATCATCAAAATCTGTCACCTCATTTGGGGGAGGGCCTAGGCCCTTCTCTATGTATCTGGGCTGAAATAGTTTCCCTCCATAGGGAATGGGATTCCAAAATCCATTTGTGCTCTAGGGATAAATACTGGTTCCACTGTTACAGTTCCCATAACCTGCCCAGGCCTCCTAACTTGCACCCACATTCATAGGGTTTGTTTTAGTCAAATGCTAGTTCCCCAGCTTTACGACTGGTGTTGGAGTGCTCTCACTAGGTCAGGTCAGGTCAGCTGGTTCTCTAGGTTTCTCCAGCATGGTTTTGACTGCTTTGCTCATTCCTCCTCCCTCTCTACAATTGGATTCCAGGAGGTTGGCTCAGTGCTTAGATGTGGGTGCCTGCTTCTGCTTCTATCAGCTACTGGATGAAGGCTGTTCACTGGGCCTGCTTTGATCCTATGTTGGTTCCCCAGCTGTCAGACTGGAGTCTATGAGTTCCCACTTTCTCAGGTCAGCTGTTTCTGTAGGTTTTCCCAGCATGGTCGTGCCCTTTGTTAGTCACTCCTCCCTCTCTGAAACTGGGTTCCAGGAGTGTAGCTGTGAATCTCTGCTTCTGCTTCCAATAGGTACTAAATGAAGGCTCTAGGATGGCATTTAAAGTACTCATCATTTTCATTATAGGGGAAGGGCATTTAAGGTAGCCTCTCCGCTATTGCTTAGGTTTCTAGTTGGAGACAATTAAAATAAAATATATATCCAACTTGCACTTTTGGAGGCTTAAAGGCATGGTATGTGCAGGACTTTGGTACTGATTATAAGAAATTACATCATGGCAAGAGCCCAGGCAGTTCAAAATTATCAAAATCCTGATATGTGTAGGCAGATCAGGAATGGGGTAGAATGACAGAAATACAGAAACTAGATGAATTCAGATAGGGAACTTTGGGAGAGCTCTTTCACTGTGAAGATCTTTGCAGCCGAAGGGGTTGAATTGCTGTACCTAAGAATTATAATGCATCATGCTGGAGAGATGGCTCACTGTTAAAGGCTATGCTCACAACTCAAAATATAATAATTAATGTATCATCATGGGTTGAATAATATAACATAGTCCACAGATATGCAATATATTTTTAAAATAAGTTTTATTTAAATTAAAAACAATCTTATTTTACATACCAACCCAACCCACATTCTCTCTTCCTCCCACCATCCCATTCTCCTCCATCCCTCCATCCCATACCCTATATATGCCTCCCATGGGGAATCATCAAAATATGTCACATTTTGGGGGGCAGGACCTAGGCCCACCCCATGTATCTAGAGTGAGATAGTATCCTTGTATTTAATGAAACTTTTGCTTTGAGATGTTTGAGTAATGCTAAAGTGCCATTAATAATGAATTAGCTTTGCTGTTTATTTTTTGGGTGTGGTTCCAAAATTTAAGGAAGTAAATAATGGTCACTATCAACATAGACTCAGGGGAAAGTTTGGAATCATTGATAACACTTCTCATTTCTTTGCTTATCTTGAATTATTTTATAAAATCTCTAGAGCTATGAAAAGTTATTATTCAGTGAGCTGACCTACAAAACTCTCTATTCAGGAGAATATGTTTTAGCTTTGGAAGAAAGACTTCAAAACTGTAAAGCTAAGATTCTCCATTCCTGCTCTGGATTTTACAATACAAGGGTACTATCTCTACATGGATTCACAGTCCAGTTCATGTGTAGAACACCAACTGACAGGAGAAACACTAGAGGCAATGCAAATGTCACATTCACCCAGGCTTGAGAGCATAGAATAACACATATCTAATTACAAAATATTTATTGTAGTTTCACTGTCAACCCCAGTTCCAGGAGGAATAAATATTAACAGTTCTACATTTGCAGGAATAAATCTGGTAAAAAATATACAAGTACTTCATTAAACAACATTTAAAATACCACTAATAAAAGGCTAAACATTTATAAATGACTAGATTAGATATTATTCTTATTTCTATATTGAAAAACTTAGGAATATAAAGTTAACAAGCTTTCACAATTTCACTCATTTTCCATTTTTATTGAAATAAAAAAAAATTATTTTAAATTATTTAAATTATTTAAAATAAATTACAATATTTATTTTAAATTAAAATAAAATAATTATTTTCTCCTCATGGAAAGTTTGTAAGTAGACAATAAAATTTGTATAATAATGGAAATATCCTGGATTTATAAAAATATGTAAGGAAAAACAGTCATATCAGACACCAAAAGCAATATTATATTTTGTGCTTGACTCACATGGTCTACTTATTAATGAAAATCATGGTGACTAGAGCTAAAGTGTTCTGGGCCAGCAAAGTGATTCAATTGATGGACTTTGTAGATAATAGAGTCTTCTAATTTTACATGTGCAACATAGCACACACCTTGACCACTTCACAAATAATGATACACATTTAAATGTGTGTGATTTAAATATATAATTAAATGCATAATATAAATAAACACAAATATTCTATTTTTTTAAAACAGGGGTCAATATGGCAGTTCCAAATATCTATCTGCTCCTTCTACATACAGTGGTTATGGATTTGCTTTTTAAGGTAATTTTAGCAGTCTCTGAAAATCACACAACCATAGTTAAAACTTGTCCACTGTAACTTCAAAAATTGAGGAAAATTTATAGTAAGGCTCTGTAACTAAAAGTAACATTAAGTGCCTAGACCCTCCCCCATGTGTGTATGAGGAGAAAGTATCCCTCTATGTGGAGTGGGCTCCCAGAATTCCATTAGTGTAATAGTGATGAATACTGATCCACTTCCAAAGGCCCCATAAATTTCCCAGACCTCCAAACTGACATCATCATTCAGGGTGTCTGGAACAATCCTATGCTGGTTTCCCAGATATCTGTCTGGTTGTCCATGAGCAACCCTTAGTTCATGTCAGCTGTTTCTCTGTTTCTGGGGTTTTCTCCAGCTTGGTCTTGACCCTTTTCTCATCACTCCTCCTTTTCTGCAACTGGATTTCAGAGTTCAGCTCAGTGTTTAGCTGTGGGTGTATGCTTCTGTTTCCATCATCTACTGCATGAAGCCTCAAGGATGGCATATAAGGTAGTCATCAATCTCATTATCGGAGAAAGGCATTTAAGGTAGCCTCTCCACTTTTGCTTAGATTGCCAGTTGGGGTCATCCTTGTAGATCTCTGAACATTTCCCTAGTGCCAGAATTCTCTTTAAACTTATAGTGGCTCCCTCTATTATGGTATCTCTTTTCTTGCTCTCTGCCATTCTTCCCCAATTAAATCTTCCTAATTTCTCATGTCCTCCTCTCATGAGTGAAGTAACCCAGTCACAAAAAGACAAAATGGTATATACTCACTCATATATGGATTTTAGACATAGAGCAAAGAAGTACAACCCTACAATCCACACCAACAGAGAAGGTAGGAAACAAGGAGGACCGTAAGAGAGGTATCCCTTGGCACTTTGATACCACCTTCCAATATTATGTAAGCTGGTCTTAGGGAAGAAGTTTCTATGTCAGTTCCAGAAATCTAGTTGGATTTCTCCAAGTAATGTTTCTGAAGTGGATTTTGTCTCCAGCAACAGATCTTATATTCAAATTCTTTAGTGTATATTTTGGCAAATAAGAAGAGAATTTATAATTTAGGTTGATTTTCATATGGCTCCTCAGCATCAGTTTTTCAATTTTTAATAAAGATGTGTGTTGGTACATATATACATACATTGTGTAAACAGATTACAGACCTGTAGAAAACTGTTGCTTTTAAATAATAAGAAAGTAATAGTCATAGAACATTCTACATGTATTTCAAAATTCAAATATAAGGAAATGCATTTCCTTTTGTGTTCAAATTCATTAAAACATTATATAAGTAAATAATTCATGTTTTACATACACAAAAAATCAAATATTAAACTGAATAAAAATAAGTTACATTAGAATTTGGACATCCTATTTGCTTTCCTACTACAATTAAAAAATAGGATAATACTAAAGTCTGTTGTAATCACATTTTTCCTATATGTGCTTACTACATCCCTTCTTTCCATTTCTTCTTTCCTTCCTGGTCTGATAAACTAGTGGAAGGATTCATCTCCTATGAATTTAAAAGTAGCTTTGTGCCTGGATCAGTACTGCCTGGCACAGGAGAAAATAAGAAATGGCCTATTGATATGCAAAGAAGTCTAGTGTGGTTAGAATAAAGAGAATTGGCTTTGTTCCAGTTATTTCCAAGATGGCTCATTAAAAATTCCCATTTGTTTAACTAAAACAAAATATTAATGAAATTGCTGAGGAGAGTTTATAAGCACTGAAAAATTGAAAGGGGTGAAGGCTGAAGGTCATAAGAACAATAATGTTGTAATAAATTTTCTTTCACAACTCGTATTCAGATGTGTGATTTCATGCCTCATACTTCTATGAATACTTCCATTATTGTAAGTAGTCTCAAAATGAACTTTCTCATGAGGAAATAATAAACTAACACTGATAAAATATGAAAAGATACCTATATTTAAACAAAATTAATAAGAAATGACCAAAAGACTAAGCAAATTTGGGTGGTTGAACTTTCTTTAAAGATTTCAGTAGACAATCTTGCTGAGCTTGCAAATTACATCATTGTTAAGAAGCATGATGAATGCTTCTAGCAAAATAACATGTACTCATTATGACAATTGTTACAGAGCAAAGAAGAAAATAGTATTACCTGTTTTCGAGTATGTCAAATACTTAAAAGTACCCTTAGTTTTGTCATGTTGATATGCATAGGCCATATGACTTTTCTTAGTATAAGGGCATGTATAGGCCATATTACTACATAGAATTTACTTAGTAGTTTTTCATTATGAGTACATGGTTTTCCTTTCACTTCACATTACCACCACAGTCCCCTCAGCCACACCTTTTGCTAACCCCCACCTCCCCTATCCCATCCTCATCTACTCCTCAGAGGGAGTAGTGCTTTCCTTGGGGAGTCAACAATGTCTGGAATACCAATAAGAGACAGAACCTGTAGGGGAAGCTGTAGCCACGCCTACTTAGGGGCTGGCTACAGGTGTGCCTGACCATGCTTGCAAGGGTGTGGTCAGGGTGATGTAGAGTGACTGCGTTTTCTCTTTCTGTTCACTTTGGTATTTGCTGGTCGGACTGCTGTCACACTGGCTGGCTAGGTCACTCTGTAAAGCTTTTCCCTACTAAATACCCTATATTTCTACCTGACTCCATATTGGTAATTTCCCACTATATCTGGTTGTCAGGAATGGGATATTGGAAACCTACACCCCATTTGAGAAAGGCTGTGGGTCCCACTGGGCCTGCGACTTTGGCAGGGAAAGGGCCCTCTCTTCACAGGTGTTCCCGTCTCTGAGCCAACCCGCTGCCACTGAGCTGCTCCCAGCTTGGAGACTCACACAGACCTCCTACGGTTTTACCACCATACACTCAGGACCACCTTGGACTGCTGCCTACCTGAACCTGGAGGCCTCCAGCTCTTGAACCCAGTTGGGAGTTGGAATAGGTCTTAGCTTTCAGCAGCGCCCTTACAGTAGCATTAAAGCCACGCTTCATTCAGTGGTTGCAGCCGCAAGGCCGAATACTCTCTAAGATAAGTGCAGCCGCTTTTGTGACCTCTCTCCACAGCTGCCATCCACCACTGCCAAACGCCATGGACTAACTGAACACCTGTGCCACCCACTGGTCAAATATATTTACTGCATCTGGAGTAGAAATCAGGAGAAAAAAAACTTTGGATACCATCAAAGTTGATTAAGATTCAAGTTGAAAAGGGAAAACCTCTTGACAAGGAGAAATGACAGGTATTCTACTTAGGTATACCTTATGAACTAAATAGAAACCCTCCAAAGGAAAGGGAAGTGTTATGGTTTTATCTTCCCAGGAAAACTCATCTCCAGAAGGCAAAGGACACTGCATGGGTAGATGCTTAAGGAGAAAAGATAGCTATAACCATCAAACCAAAGGAATGTGCCATATGGTAAACTTTACAGCTGTCTCTATTTTTCTTTATTTCCCAGTTCCTATTCAATTAAACCAATGCTGGATTTAGAGGTGGATTTGGCTTTCCTCCTCTAAAATCCAAGCACGTTGTTTAACTAAACTTTAGTGTTTCTGTATTGTATCAAGAAGCCAATTGATGTAATACAGAATAAAAGAATAACTTGGTGACTGTCTTTGTCTTTTATTGGATCTTTCTTTCAAGGTGTACACCCTCTCATAATTGTTATGCTCCCATGGTTGCATTCCCCAACATGTGTACATACACAAGCAAACATTTCTCTGCTAACTGTTTATGTTTGAGTCCCACACAGCCAATGAAGACCTGCCTGACAGCAATCCCTGGACACCCTGGAAAGAAAATGGGCCACACCTCCTTTACTACACTGGATACAACTTGCTCCATTTCAACTGACACTCAGGCCAGAGCTTCGGGTACTGACTTCTATCAAGTTGAGGATTTTAAGTGATATCTTCAATCAAGCAAATCCCATCTAGCATGGACTGGATACAATCCATTCAAGACTTTCACTACACTAACATTTTCTTCCTACAGGATCCCACAAGGCTGTCATCATCCCATTTCAACAGGAAGTAACTTGGAGGTTGCTACTCCCCCTTCCCACATTGTTGTCACTTAGGATAGTGTATATACCTAGTTAGGGATAGCTTCCTATTGTTTATGGTTGGGATTGGAAGGAGGTGTTCAGGCTAGGATACCTCTGTCAGATGACTTTAGGGTTTAGTTAAAATAGATAGTTAGGATGTGACATAAGCAGATTGTTGTATCTTCTTATATTTCACCTTCATGATTATTAATTTTGGATACTTTACACTGTTAAGTTTTAATCCTCTTTTAGATTAAAAGGGGGAATTGTAGGGGAAGCTGTAGCCATGCCTACTTAGGGGCTGGCTACAGGTGTGCCTGACCACGCTTGCCAGGGCATTGTCAAGGTGACGTAGGGTGACTGTGTTTTCTCTTTCCGTTCATTTTGGTACTTGCTGGACAGACTGCTGCCACGCCGGCTGGCTAGTTCGCTCTGTAAGGCTTTTCCCTATTAAATACCCTTATATTTCTTCCTGACTCCGTATTGGTAATTTCCCAGTATAAGAACCAATCCGTTGCCTGCTGTATCAAGGCTGAGCAAAGTATACCATCATAGGAATGGGCTTCCAAAAGCCAGTTCATGCACTAGGGGTAAGACCTGTTCCCCCCAGAAGATCATGCCACATAACTGAGGACCTAGCTGGGCCTCATTCAGACTCCTCAGCTGTCAGTACAGAATCTTTGAGCTCCCACTAGCTGTGGCCAGCTGACTCTGTTGTTGTGTACACAATTTTAACTTAAAAAGGATTTATGAAGTATTTGGAGGTATCAAAAGATATTAGATAATTAAATGGACTCTAAGAGAGATATACATGGTCCCCAGGAGAAAGGGAAAGGGACAAGATCTCATAAGCACATTGGGAGCATGGTGGGAGGATTGAGGAAGCTAGAAGAATGAGAAGGGGAGAAGGGAGGTGAGGAGGACATGAAGGAGCAGGAAGTTTGGGTTGGGGTAAGAATAGAGGAGAGCAAGAAAAGAAATACCATAATATAGGGAGACATTATAGGGTTAAAGAGAAACCAGGCACTAGGGAAATGTCAAGAGATCTACAAGGATGACATCAACTAGCAATCTAAGCAACAGAGGAAAGGCTACATTAAATGCCCTCCCCTGATAATGAGATTGATGACTACCTTATATGCCATCCTAGAGCCTTCATCCTGCAGCTGATGTAAGTAGAAGCAGAATCCCACAGCTAAACACTGAACTGAACTCGAATCCAGTTGCAGAGAAGGAGAAGTGATGAGCAAAGGGGTCCGGACCAGGCTGCTGAAACCCACAGAAACAGCTGACCTGAACAAGGGGGAGTTATTGGTCCCCAGATTGATGGTTGGGAAACCAGCATGGGACTAATCCAGTCCTCATTAATGTGGCTGTCAGTGAGGAGACCTCGGAAATTCATGGGGCCTCTTATCCTTAGTATAGGAATGGACTTTGGGAGCCAATTCTACTTAGAAGAATACCCCCCTAAGCCTAGACATAGGGAGTAGGTCCAGGCCCTATCCCAAAGTATATGATAGACACTGAAGACTGCCTATGGAAGGCCTAACTCTCCCTGGGGAGCAGAAAGTTATGGGATAGGTAGGGTGTTAGTTGGGATTGGTAAGGGAGGAAGGGAGGAAGAGGGAACTGGGATTGACATTTAAAAAAATCTTGCTTCTAATTCAAATAAAAAATGGAGAAAAAAGTAAGAAAGAAAGGGGAAAAAAAAGAAAATCTAGCCAGGCCTTGGTGGCACATGCCTTGAATCCCAGCACTCTGTGAGTTAGAGGCCAGCCTTAGTCTACAGAGCGACTTCCTGGAAAGCCTCCAAAGCCACAGAGAAACCCGGTTTCAAAACAAAACAAAAAAAAAAACAAAAAAAAAAAAGAAAAAAAAAGAAAAGAAAAGAAAATCTTAGCGTGTGTGAGATATAATTAACAGGCTACCTGTCAGGGTACTTTCTCCACATTCACCTAAGAAAAATAAGGATGAAAGTATCATATATATTCAATTATACTATCTGAGATGCTTTAATATATTGAATGATACAAAAGAAATGTCAAAAGATATATTTTTATGATTTATTTTAATTCAGAAAAGTAAAGAATTTAAATTGACATAGTCTTTGAAGAAAATATAAACTATAAAGAATAAAATTTAGAAATTCCTCAAAGGTTTTATAATATAACTCACAAATATCTTAACATCTTATGAGTATATGATCATTTTATGATTCTCAATTTATAACAAATAATATGTAGTGTGTACTTTAAATTATGTGTTATCAATTACAGAATTGCTGTAAAAAGTTAAAAAATATGTCAATTAAATCAGAAACAGAAATCATATTCACTTATTTTTATTTATTCAATTTATTTATTTAATTTATTATTTAGTTTAATCCACTGAATTTCACAATATAACACACAGCATGTTATTTCAAAAACTTATTCTGTGTTCCATGATAGGAAACACATATACACACACACAAACATTCCCCGGCCCTTCCCCTGCACCCTTGGAGTACACACATACACAGAGTCAGGTCACTTAGGAGATGTAAATTTTTGTGTTCTGTGGGAAATTAAAATTTTTTTTATTCTTTTATTTTTTAAATAATAGCAATTGTGTAATTAATGTTTTCATAATATCATACAATGAAATTTGATTACACTGTAAAAGTAAAGAAAGTCTTTTGATTGCACTCTGTTATTCTGTGTTCTTCTAAGAGATACCGCTGAAGTCTTAAGATTCAGTTTCCATCTGAGAATGTGATATGAAAGCCACATTATACATAACAATTTAATATTATTTATTGCTGCTCTTTTTGTTGAGACAAAATATTGGAATTAAGCTGGTTTTCCAATAACAGATAAACAAACAAGAATAAATGGTATATATAAATTGGAGAGGAGCGCACCAGTTGGGTAGCCAGTAACAATGGTCAGTCATGAAAAAATACATAAACGTAACTAACTTACAGACTGAGAAGGATATATATATATATATATATATATATATATATATATATATATATCATTGTGATATATATCACAAGGAAGGGTGTTTAGATTGAGAAAGGGGAAAAATGTAATTTCATCATAAGCTCACAAAAGAAAAGAAGTGGAATTCTAGTCAAACACAAGGAAATTTAAATCACAGGATTTGAAGGAAAATGATGGACATAGAATGTTTCATATTAATATGGTTCTTGCAATGTTAGAAAGAAATGGACCATGTGATTCCTCACCCATGGAAGCTAGCAAATCACACACACACACACACACACACACACACACACACACACACACACACACGTGTGTGTGTGCACATGTTATCAAATTATGTTAAAAAATAAGGGAGGAAGGAGGAAGGTGGTGTGCACACTCCTTTAATCTGGGGAGAGTCAGGTAGATCTCATTGAGATCAAGGTCAGCCTGGTCTACAAACTGAGTTACAGGATAGCAGGGACTATTTCACAGAGAAATCCAGTCTCAAAAAACAATCAAATAACGTAATAACAATAATAATAATAATAATAATAATAATAATGTAATGAGGAAGGATTGACACCACAAAATGGATATTAGTTATGAAGTAAGATCAATAGCTATTTTTTCCTATTTTAATTTTTATCAATGATTTTGAGTTTTTTAATCATGGATAAGTATATAAAATTATGTAATGCCTAAGGTATAAAATTTAATATGATGTCTCACAGCTTCTGTTCCAAATACAAATTCTACCTGTATAAAATTTTATTGAGTTGTATAGATGTTGGATCTGTTTCATGCTGGGTGTGATGTTTTTATTAATTTGAAATCATTTCAAATAAAGTTTATAGAGTAAAGTTAAATTGTTGCTAATTCAACTAAATATGCACACATATTTGAGATATTCATTACTATTTTTTAAAACAAGATTACTCTATAATAAATATGTTTTTACATAAAACTCACCTAATATGACTTCTGGTAATTGCTTTAAAAATTGAATATGCCATGAAAATGTAACAACAAAATTGTGCAAGAAGAAGATAAGGAATTTAAAGTAATGCTGACTATGTAATGCCTATGAAATTATCTATGCTGTTAGAATTGCCAGACTTTCACTTTGGATGGGTCAAAAGCATCAATTAGGCATTGCTATGAATTCCCAGTTTATTATTGATCTGTCATTCACACTTATACCCTTAAGACATCCTGGCTACTATTAACAGTGCTGTATTAAGGATAGCATTAGGAAGCTATGTTGAACAAAAGAGATAAGAGTTTGTTATTTTTCTTAGAATTTTAGCAAACCATGACACCATTTGTCTTTTTTCACATGGAAAGTCAGTAGTTTTCTAAGATACCATTAATGTTTTATCTGATGATTTCAAATCTCACCAATGAGTGTTGAACCTTAACTATACTGTAATTTAATAAAATAGCATGATCTATATTCTGGTACAATAATGGCACAATTATAGATACAATCAATCTTTCTGCATTAATGAGGCCAAAATATCTAGTTTGTTAAGCTACAGAATTGATGGAAACACCTAGTAAGATTATTCTGCTGGGTAGATAAAAAATTAAAATGATTCTCAATGATTGCTTTTTAAATATGTAAATCAGGGCATTTCTCAGTCATCAACATAAAATCTAATTCATGCAACTTATGGATTTTTTCTAAACAGGGGAATTCAAAATTGGTCAATAAGTGCCTCTGGAGCTCTTAACCCTAAATAGAATATACCACATCTCTCCCCTCAAAGCTCAGAAGAATAGACAGTAAAAGAAAGAGGTCATGGATGACTAGGTGTAGCATGGTACACAGCTGTACACTAAGCACTTGCTACTATACTATGCAAGAGCCGTCAACAAGCTCAAGAGAAACAGTTCCAGTAATAGGGGGGAGGGCAGTATAATACTAACCCCATACTTTCGATATTTAAGAGCTGCTGGGAAGAAAGCCATTTTGTTTTTATTGTTGTTCTTGGTGGTATGGGTTATTTTGTTTGTTTTTGCTTTTGTTGGTTTTGGTGGTGGTGTTATTGTTTTTAGTGATATGAATTCTAGTCAGCAGCCATACTACATAGGAATTACAATATCCATGCGTATTTAGCCAAGACAAACTCTATTTAATGGAGAGGAAAATAGGTTGGAGCAAACTAGGAAATTCAGTTGGGTAGAAACAGAAGCGGATGTGGTGAACTGGATCAAAATACAACATATGAAATTGTAAAATAAAGAATAAAATATTATTTAAAATAAAAAGGATATAATCATGATCTTCCTGGCAGCAAGGTATTTCATGAAAACTTAAGTTTCATTTTCTTATCTCCTTGATCTTCCTAGTATAATAGAAATGGACATTTCTATTCTTCCTGTTTTCTTTTCAAAAATTAAGCTTAAGTTCATCAGGAAACATTCTGAAATGTACAAAGCGCTATCAAACACCCCTTTACACTTTGTTCAATCTCCCACTTTATCAAAAGGATTTACTAGAAAGAAGGCTCAATTTCTTATGATTGATAAACTCAGCATTAACGTCATTGTCTATAGGAAGTTAAGGGACTACCAGTCCTAGAGATGAGGCTATCTGTAGTCTGCTTGATAAATCAGAGGTCCTGGTCATGTCTACCCAATTTAGGAAAAACACATGATATTGCCTGAGCCCTAGCAACAGCCTGCTGTCAGAAGTGCTGATTGTGCCTAGCCAATGAGGGGTGGCCACAAGATGTCAGTGAATCATAATGCCTGGAAGTGGGGAGAGTATATAAAGTTTCCCCCAATGCTAAATGAATGTGTCTACTGTTTATACTTCCAAATGATTCCCAGGGTCTGTGTAATTGAGATGAGAATATAAGCATTTCAGATTCTAAGGCAATAATCTATATTTCAAGAGTACTAAGTAAGGAAGATAGCACCCTACTACAGTAGGTGAATGGGAATTAATATTGCAGTCATTTTACAAAGAAGAAATATAGAGACAATGAGGAGGGTCAAAAACATTCCTTAAGGCTTTGTACTGATTTTGTATCATTTATTTATTTATTTATTTATTTATTTATTTATTTATTTATTTCTGTTATCTTTTTTGTTTACCTGTTTGATGCAAGCTATGGTCCTCTGAGAAGAGGAAACCTCAAATAAGAGACTGCCCCTCCAGGTTGGACTGTAGGCAAATCTCTGGCATTTTTGTGATTAATGATTTATGGTGGAGGTCCAGTCCACAGTGAGCAATGGCATCTCTAAACAGTTCATCATGTGTTGTACAAGAAAGAGTACAGGAGACAGCTTCCTGAACATTACACCAGTAACACAGACACTGAGATCAACGATTAATAAATGGGATCTCCAGAAACTGAGAAGCTTCTGAAAGACAAAGGATAGTGTCAGCAAGATCAAACGGCAGCCCACAGAATGGGAAAAGTCAGCAACTCCATATTTGACAGAGGACTGATCTCCAAAATTTAAAAAGAACTAAAAAAGCTAGTTTCAACCCCCCCAAATAATCCAATTAAAAATTGGGGTACAGAATTAAATAGATAATTCCCAACAGAGGAATCTAAAATGGCTGAAAGACACTTAAGAAAGTACTCAACATCCTTAGCCATCAGGGAAATGCAAATCAAAATAACTCTGAGATACCACCTCATACCTGTCAGAAAGGCGAAAATCAAAAACACTAATGACAGTTTATGCTGGAGAAGATGTGGAGAAAGGGGAACACTCCTCCACTGCTGGTGAGAGTGAAAACTTGTACAGCCACTTTGGAAATAAGTATGTCGATTCGTCAGGAAAATGGGATTCAGCCTACCGAAATATCCAGCAATCCCACTCTTAGACATATACCCAAAACAAGCACATTCACACAACAAAGACATCTGTTCAACTATGTTCATAGGAGCACTATTTGTAATAGCCAGAACCTGAAAGCAACCTAGATGCTCCTCAACTGAAGAATGGAAACAGAAAATGTGGCACATTTACACAATGGAAAACAATGTTTACTCAGTGGAAAACAAAACAATGGAATCTTGAAATTCGCAGGCAAATGGATGGAACTAGAAGAAACCATTCTGTGCGAGGTAACCCAGTCACAGAAAGACAAACATGGTATGCACTCACTCATATATAGATTTTACATATACAGCAAAGGATTACCAGCCTACTGCCTAACAGAAGTTAGGCAACAAGGAGGACACTAGGAGAGATATACATGGTCACCCAGAAAAGGTAAAAGGGAAAAGATATCCCGAGCAAATTGGGAGCATGGGGCAGGGGAGACAGAGCTAGGAGAATGAGAAGGGGAGAAGAGGAGGAGTGAGGAGGACAGAAAGGAGCAGGAAGGTTGTGTAGGGGGAAGAATAGAGGAGAACAAAATAAGAGATATCATAAGAGAGGGAGCATTGTAGGTTTAAAGAAAAAACAAGCAGGGAAATGTCCAGAGATCTACAATAATGAAACCAACTCACAATCTAAGCATCAGTGGCGAGGCTACCTTAAATGCCCTCCACTGATAATGAGATTGATACCTAACTCATATACCATTATACAGCCTTCTTCCTGCAGCTGATGGAAGTAGAGGCAGATACCCACTGCTGAACACTGAACTGAACTGGAATCCACTTGCAGAGAAGGAGTGATGAGCAAAGTGTTCAAGATCAGGCTGGAGAAACTCATAGAAACAGCTGCCTGAACAAGGGGAAGCCCTTGGTCCCTAGACTGATAGTTGGGAATCCAGCATGGAACTGATCCAGACCCCATTATTGTGGCTGTCAGTGAGGAGGCCTTGGAAATCTATGGGGCCTCTTTTAGTAGATCAGTACTTATCCCTAGCATAGGAATGGATTTTGGGAGCACATTCCACATAGAGGGATACTCCCTGAGTCTAGACACACAGAGGAGAGCCTAGGCCCTATCCGAAAGGATATGATAGACTCTGAATATCCCACATGGAAGGCCTCACCCTCCCTGGGAACCAGAAATGTTAAGGGATAGGTTGAGTGTTAGTGGTGAGCAGGCAGAGGGAACTGGGATTGGCATGTAAAACAATATTGTTTCAAATTTAAATAAGAATTTTGAGGGAAAAAAAGAAAGCAAAGGAAGAAAGTCATTTGGATGTCAGAGTGGAAGAGCATGCTAGAAAGCAGAGATTCTTCCTGGATCTAATTTACTTCCTTCTGACCAAACCAACTTACACAATGGACTGTTAAGTTATAAGATGAAATAAACCTTCCATGCCGATGTGGGTTGTCATTGTGGTGTTTGTCACAGAGTCAGAGAACAAATTTAAAACCAAAAATATTGCACAGTGTCCTTCATAAAATGAAGTTAAGGTGAATTAAAATGTACTTAATAGAGCAGGGTACGTAGGCTTAGGTTTATGCTTAACAATGGTTCTGTTTTCCTAGCCTGTGTTTGGACATCAGTTCATTCCCACATCATTAATTAAAATATAATTAAATAAAGAAAATTTTATTTTTAAGATTATGTCATTGTCTTGGCTTTCACTAACATAATGAAAAATAAATAAAGCCTAATATTGGTAACATTATTCAATGTGTGTCCATACATATATGTGTGTGTGTGTGTGTGTGAGAGAGAGAGAGAGAGAGAGAGAGAGAGAGAGAGAGAGAGAGCAGAGAGAGAGAGAGAGGCAGAGAGAGAGAGAGTGAGAGAGAGAGGCAGAGAGAGAGAGGGGGTGTAGAGCATGAATATACTTCAGTAGTCAGGTGTTTTTCTCTATGAGTGCTTGGAAAAAGTCTCCCACAAATCTCCATCTCACAGTTTCCAGTAGCTTGCTTGAAGAGTAGTCCCTGGGGATCCCCCCCATCCTATCTGCTTTAGGGCAAGGCTTATTGCTGCTGTGTCCCACATGGTTTGGGGGTGAATTCTGGGTCTCTGAACCCAGGTTCTTAGCTGTTTACACTGAACAGTCATTCAAGATCCCAGAAGGAATACTTTAAAAATGATTTCTTTGTTTGTAATATTCATCTAATATTTATATATAGTTAATTTATAGCTACAATTCAAAGTTCATTATGTGCTGGATAATTCCTCATTCTTCCACTTGTATAATTCTGAAGCAAAGAAAGCATTTAATATATTCAAGTTCTATAGTACTTTAAGTTATAATATTTAAAATGTTTAAAATTCTGATATCTTTACTAAGCAGATTGGCATGCTATCCATGACAAAAGTAATTTAAAATATTTCCTTGACACATTGAAGGTAACATGCATGTCATAGCATAAACTTGTTTCCCAGATCCACTGAACGTGTGCTGTGAAATGAATAGGCTAGTTTTTCTTAGCCAGTGACTTTTAAAAAACTTGAATGCTTAACTTCAGATTTTTAAAATATGCACAAACTTTACTTTTATATATCTCCCCCTTGCCTCTTTGTGTAAATGTGTATTTCTCAGTTTTTCACTGCAACTACAGCAGAAGCATAAATTCTATTATATTTGCAAACCTCAATTCAGTATTAAAAATGATAAACAACTTTACTACATTAGAAAATGGCCTTGTTGAAACCAAGTAGGAACTAGAGGCAATTAAATGCCTTTGTTGTTGTTGTTGCTGCTTGATATAATATTTTATTTTTCCAACTTTGCATTTATAATGGGAAGAAAAAAAACAAGATGAAAACTAATATTAATGAAACCCTTAAGCAAGTATATGATGTAGGATGTTCAACCTGCAAGAGAAAATCTGATATTGAGGAAAAGTAGAAATGAGACTATAAAATGCTTATGGATACATTGGCTTGGGCACATAGAGTTATGCTAAGAGCTCTCACATGCTTTTTTATATGACACTAAATTCTCTTCCCTAATCTTGACTCATCCAAATGTGTGCAGGTAGACCCATACATAAATACATGAATGGACAGTTATATAAATTAAAAGAGTTGAAGATTTATGTAGTCATGCTGTTAAGACAAGTTAAAATTGACTGTCCACCATTCTCTACTTTTGGTACCCAAAAGATGAAGAGAGCAGCAGAATGCTTAGGATGTTGTAACAGACCATATCCCTGTAGTGTACCTCACATGGAAGAGAACATGTGTGTACAGTAGAAAGCTCCTGTAACAAAGCTTGTTTCAACAGTGCTATAGGAAATACAGAGGTGTCAGATCAGTTGTGATCCAGAAGTGATCATGCTAAAAGGAGAGATAGAAATGAAGCTTGTTTATTTGGTAATAGCTTTAATTTTTTTTCAAAATATGGCTGAGATCCTTCATCTCAGAAAAAACATATAAATAAACTCATGCACATTTAAAGATAAAATTGTATTTAGGAATATATCCATAATTACAAAGAAAGTGATGAAATGTTAAAAATAATTGTGCATACATTGTCTCATCTTAATAGAGTTTTTCAAGTTGCTTGTATATTTTCTCCATGGTGACAAGTGCTGTTTATAAATTGTGTAATATAAATTTGCAAGTACAGATCTCACCATTCATAAAAACTGAAGGGTATTTGGTATAACATTTGATATAATGTATTCCAGAATGGTAATCAGAATGGAGGAAATTTCATAGGAGTGAAGAGAGCAAGAGGAATATTTCATGGCCACCAAAGTAACAGTCAGGAACACTCTTGTAAGAGCACTTTTCACCTGAGGCTGGACACTTTGAAAGGTGAGACTCAAGCACAGCAATGTGTCTTTCTTTTAAAAGTATTGCTGTGAATTGTGAAGCTTAGTGGTTCCATAATCTGAAAATGGAGAACTGTACAGGATCATGGATCACTGCCAATACTGCCTTCTTTATAACTTTACAAAACTGAAAACAATTAAATTAATATTTAACTTTTGTAGCTTTTACTGAAAATGTTCTTTTTCTCATAAAATATATTCTGATTATGTTTTCCTTTTCCTCTGTTTCACCTAATTCATATCTCTGTTCTGCCTAGTTTGTCCCCAACTCCCCTCCCATCTAAATCCCTTTTCTTTCTCCCAATAGGAAACAGAAGAGCTTCTAAGGCATAGAGTCAAGAAAAAAAATGGAGAGCTCTCATACCAGTAACAACATCATACCTGAAAGTTTTGAATTAAAAGAAGCAACCATACACAGAAGGAGTAGACAACAATAAATATTGAAACTCAAGAATGAAATCAATAAAATAAAAACAAATTCAGTCCAAAGTCTCCAAGAATCATGGGGTTCAGATTGGACACCAAATCTGCTTAAAAGGCTTAAAGAGAATATCCAAATTAATAAAGTGAGAAATGAAAAGTTGGATATAAAAACGTCACTAAAATCCAGGAGCATCATAGTCTTTTCTCATATACCACATCCCAAAGAGTTTCCCCCATTCTCCTTTCCAGTAACCACCCCCTTCCACTCTTCCTCTTTTACCTTCAGAAAAGGGCAGGCCTCCTGGGGATATCAGCCTTACCTGGCTTGGTAACTTGTAATAAGTCTAGGCCCCTATTTACCTCCCTCCATAACAAGCCTCGATGAGGCAACTCATTAGGAGGAAAAGGGTCTCAAGCAGGCAAACTGGTGAGGGACATCTCCCCATTTTCACCATAAGAATCCCACAAAAAGACCAAGCTACATGCAGAGGGCTTAGGTCAATCCCATACAGGCTGCCTGATGGTTGGTCTGTGAGCACCTATGAGACCTGGTTAGTTGATTCTGTGGCTTTTCTTGTGACTCCTCTTGTTCCTTACTATTCCTCTTCTGCAGGATTCCCAGATATCTCCCTC
Organism: Cricetulus griseus; assembly: GCF_003668045.3. Lineage (NCBI taxonomy): Eukaryota > Metazoa > Chordata > Mammalia > Rodentia > Cricetidae > Cricetulus > Cricetulus griseus. The sequence continues at coordinate 259,074,529 of NW_023276807.1, forward strand.
ATCGTTGGGTATGGGTCTCTATATTTGTATCCTTCAGTTGCTAGAGGAAGCCTCTCTGGTGACTGATGATAATTATGCTAGATTCCTGTCTATAAGTATAGCAGAAAATCATCAGGAACCATTTTATTGGCCCCCCTCTTTCTTCTCTCCTCTGTCTCTCTCTGTATCTCTCTCTCTCTCTCTCCCTCTCTCTCTCTCTCTCTCTCTCTCTCTCTCTCTCTCTCTCTCTCTCTCTCTCTCTCTCTCTCCCTCTCTGTCTGTCTGAGGGTGGTGTTTGATATTTCTTTTAGGTCTCTGGGCTATTCTGCATCTAGGCCATTCCCACAATATATCACAACCTTTGCCCCAGCAAATCTTGTAGCCAGGAAAGTAATCCGAATGTTGAAGGCTTTGTGGCTAGGTTAGTATCCCAGTCATTCCACTAGAAATCTTCTCTGATCACAGTAGAAGGTCTATTCAGGCTTGTTATCCCTCATTGATAGGAATCTTAGCCAATGTCATAGATTCCCTGGAGTTTCCCCTTAACTAGGTTTCTAGCTCATCCCCAAGATGCCCTCCAATTCTTGTTGTTTATCCCAGTACTCTCTCACAGCATCCTTTTTCCACCCGATCTTCCATGTTCCTGTCACCATGCACCCCCATTCTACCACAATACTATTCTATTTCCCCTTCCCAGATAGAGTCATGAGTCTCTCCCTTGGTCCTTATTTGTTACTTAGCCTCTCTGGGTCTGTGGACTGCACCATGACTATCTGTTACATTACAACCAATATCAACTTATGAATATATTACACATGCTTGTCTTTCTTGTTCTGGGTTACCTCTAGTTCCATCTATTTGTCTGAAAATTTCAAGATGCTATTTTTTTATTTGAATTAGAAACAAGATTGTTTTACATATCAATCCAAGTTCCCTCTCCTTCCCCCCCTACCCTACCATCCCTCCTCAACTAAAACCCTACCTATCACATATCCTTTCTATTCCCCAGGGGGGGTGAGGCCTTCCATAGGGTGTCATCAGAGTCTAATATATCCTTTGGGATAGAGCCTAGTCCCACCCCAGTGTGTTGTGGCTCAGGGAGTATCCCTCTCTGTGGAAGGGGCTCCCAAAGTTCCCACCTATGCTAGGGATAAGTACGGAACTACTTAGTACAGGAGGTCCTGTAGATTTCCGAGGTCTCCTCATTGAAACCTACATTCCTGGAGTCTGGATCAGTCCCATGCTGGTATCCCAGCTATCAGTCTGGGGACCAAGAGCTCTACTTTGTTCAGGTCATCTGTTTCTGTGGGTTTCAACAGCCTGGTCTGGACCCCTCTGCTCATCACTCATCACTAGTCCTTCACAGCAACTGGATTCCAGTTCAGTTCAGGATTAGTAGTGGGTGTCTGCTTCTACTTCCACCAGCTGCTGGATGAAGGCTATAGGATGGCATATAAGTAAGTCATCAATCTCATTATCATGGGAGGGCATTTAAGTTAACCCCTCTTCTGTGGCTTAGATTGTTAGCTGGTGTCAGCTTTGTATATCTCCAGACCTTTCCCCTAGTGCCTGATTTCTCTGCAAACCTAAAATGTCTCCCTCTATTATGGTAACTCTTTTCCTGTTTTCTTCTATTCTTCCCCTGACTCAAACTTTCTGCTCCCTCATGTCCTCCTCATCCCTCTTTTTCTCCCCTTCTCATTCCCCTAGCTCCCTCTCCCCTCCTTTTGTGCTCCCAATTTGCTCAGGAGTTCTTGTCCCTTTCCCCTTCTCCACGGGACCATGCATATCTCTCTTACTATCCTCCTTGTTTACTAGCTTCTTTGGCAGTGTGGATTGTAGGCTGGTAATCATTTGCTCTATTTCTAAAATATACATATGAGTACATACCATGTTTGTCTTTTTGTGATTGGGTTACCTTGTTCAGAATGTTTTCTTCTAAGATGTTATTTATTTATTTATTTATTTATTTATTTATTTATTTTTGTTTCTCGCAACAGGGTTTCTTTGTGTAGTTTGGAGCCTATCCTGGCACTCGCTCTGGAGACCAGTCTGGCCTCAAACTCACGAGACCCACCTGCCTTTGCCACCCAAGTGCTGGGATGATGCTATTTTTTTTTAAAGCTAAGGAATACTTGTAACTCTACCATTTTTTCTCATTTTTCAGTTGAGGAACATTTAGCTTTATCTTTTCCATTTTCTGGATATTACAAATTATGTTTCTATGAACATAGTTGAGCAAGTGTCCTTGAAGTAGAGTTGAGCATTCTTTGGGTATATGTCCAAGAGTGTGATAGTTCTACATGATGACATTCAGTTAGGCCAGGACCATTAGTTGAAGATGCATTCTTTTTTTTTATTTGTGTAATGTTGGCATCTTAGTCAGAAATCAAGAGTCCATGTGTATGGTTTCATTTATGGGTCTTTGATTCAATTCCATTTTCAACCTGTCTGTATTTATATAAATACCATGCAGTTTTGATTGCTATTGTTCTGTAGTGGATCTTGAAATCAGGGATAGAAACACCTAGTGGTTCTTCTATTGTACAATATATATTTTTTAGCTACCCAGATTTTTGTCTGCTTATTTTGTTTTGTTTCCCATATGAAGGTGAATATTGTTCTTTCAAAGTCTGTAAAGAACTATGGTGGAATTTAATGGGGATTACATTAAATTTGTAGATTGGTTTTGGAAGGATGGTCATTTTTACTATGCTAATCCTATCAATCCATGAGCATGGGAGATCTTTCCCTCTTCTGATATCCAGCTTCTCTCTTCAAAGACTTTAAGTTCTTGATGTACAAGTAAGTGCTTTACTTGCCTAGTTAAAGTACCATAAGATATTTTGTATTATTTGTGGCTCTCCTGAAGGGTTCTATTTCTCTAATTTGTTTCTAAGCCTGCTTATCATTTGTATATATGTTGGCAACTGATTTTTTTTAATTAACCCTATATCCTGTCAATTCACAGAACAAGGTTTTCAGCTATAGCAGTTCCCTCATAGAATTTTGGGTCACTTATATATACTATCATATAATCTACTAATAATTCTGTCTTCTTCCTTTGAATATGTGTCCCATTGATAACCTTCATTTGTCTTATTGCTCTAGCTAGAACTTCAAGTACTGTATTGAATATGTATGGATAGAGTAGAAAGCAGTGTTTTTTTGTTCTGATTTTAGTGAAATTGCTTTGAGCTTCTCTCCATTTAATTTGATGTTGGCTTTTGGCCTCTTGAATATTGCTTTTACTATGTTTAATTCTGTCCCTTTTAACCTTGATCTCCCCCAAATTTTTATCATTAAGGTGAATATTGTGAAGGGTTTTTTCAGTATGAAATGTTATTGTCATGTGTTTCTTTTTTTTCTTTCAGTTCGTTTATATGGTGTATTACATTGAAAGATTTCAGTATTTTGAAGCATCCCACATCTCTGGGAATATTCAACTTATATTCTATTTTTCTTTAGTGTTTATACCACTCTCTCTTCCTGAACAATATATATGTATTATATGCTCTCTCTATATTTTATATATTGTATATGTGTATATAGAATTATATATTGTAAAGTTATATGTATATATACATGTGCACATGTGGCTATTCATGGTCCTAGTTACCCCAATAATTCTATTGGTCACAAACAGTGGTAATATCTTCATATTTACAATCCCCAATAATATAATCAAAGTTTCCTTGGAGAGTGGACAATTTTAAGCACCAGTACATGACATTGAGATTCTTTCAATTTTAGAGAATAAAGAAGAACTTGGGCCTAGAGTAATGCCTCTGTTGATAATGTCAGTTATCAGTAGTGGACGTCTTCTAGACTCTACCTGTACTTGAACTCATACTTCCTTTCTCCAACATAAACACAAAGTTAGACTATCACCTCTTATTACTTTCAAGTGAACGAACTCAAAGGACTATGAGTTCCTGTTGTGTGAATGACTCTGCATCAGTTCAGCCCACTTAGTAAATCAGAGAAATTAAGGCTGCTTGCATCTTGCTCCCTATTTTTCTCAGCTTAGATCACTAACCAAAAATATAACCATGTGACATTCATTCACATATTATTGATATGCTCAAAAACAATATTCTATAATTTGAATTATTAAGGTATTGAGGATTCAAGAAATGGTCTTTCTAGTTCATGTTTTAAGGTAGATAATTTTTAGATCATGTAAAAGAAGTTGTATTATCATCTTGGGGGGAGTCATAAATAGTCATACATAGGTGTATGGACCCCACTTGCAAGAAGTGGTCACTATGGTTGCAAGAGGGCATTGGATCTTCTAGCTCTGGAATTACAGTTGTGAGCAGATGTGGTTGTTTCTTTTATTATTATTATTATTATTATTATTATTATTATTATTATTATTATTTTACTTTTCTGCAACTTTACTCTTCACTCTTTGAGGGTCCTGCCACCCACATCACAAATAAATGCACATAGAATCTTATAATTGCTTCTGGACATACAGCCTTATTGACTGGATTTCTAGCCATCCTTGCAGCTTTTCTATCTTAAACTATCCCAGATACTTTTGGCCTCTGGACATTTTGCTCCTTTCTTACTTCCTTATATCCTGCATTCACTGTTACTTCATAGCTGGCTAGATGGCTGTGTAGCTGGACCCCAGTGTCCTCCTTCTCTGACTCTTAGATATCTCTCCTCAGATTTCTCTTCATAGTATCCGCCTTTGAGCTCCATCTATCCTTTCTGCTGGCTTGCTATTGGCCAATGGACTCTTCATTGGACCTTCAAGTGTTTTAGACAAGCAAAGTAACACAGCTTCACAGGGCTAAACAAATGCAACATAGAAGAATGCAACACATCTTTTTAATATTAAACAAATGTTCCACACCATAAACAAATGTAACATTTATTTTTCTCTCAAGACAGGGATTCTCTGTGGCTTTGGAGGCTGTCCTGTAACTAGCTCTTATAGACCAGGCTGACCTCAAACTCACAGACATCCGCCTGCCTTTGCCTCATAAATGCTACGCGCCACCACGCCAAATATAACATCTTAAAACAATACTCTACAACAAGCAGTCATTTTGTTGTTGGGAACCTGGGTTTTCTGCAAAAGCAATAAGTCATTTTAACAGCTATGTCATTTCTTGAACCCAAACATTCAATAGTTGCTATATGCATTTTTTTCTCGTTGAATATTCTCATGAAGTAAACCATGATATTGGACCAGTAAATTTTTATGTGGAATACTAACTCAAAATCAAATAAAGAAAAAAATTTTAATTACTATTTTGATAACTTGACCTTTACAGTTTATATTTTATTCAAGAGGCTAACCTTTAATTTTATTTTGTACATTTATCGCCATGTTTCTACAACAGCTTTGTTTCTTCTCAAAAGTTTGTCTACAATAAAGGTCTTTTTTATCGCTGGCAAGGTAGAATGTGTAGGCTTGTGCAAATATGTGTTTCTCTCTAGTGTGGATGTGTGTTTATAAAACACTGTTGGGCCAGCCGCATGAATCGAGGAGCGGGACTTGGAGCCACCTCCGCCACCGCCGCCACCAAAAGTGTGTGGCTGTCAACAAGATGTCATGGCATTCCCAGTACCGCAGCTCCAAGTTCCAACATGTCTACAGCAATCCTGCCAGGAAAAAGTAAAAAAAATAAAAAACTGCTACAACTCGGTGCCCATCACAAGCGACATCCATGACGAGCACTTCTGTGCTGTGAAACCCCATTTCATTGCTGTGGTCACTGGATGAGCCGGCAGGGGTGGGAGGACTTCCTTGTCATCCTTTGCACCAGCAAGGAAAGTTGGGCCCTAAAGGAAAGCAGTTGTTGGCAAGGAACCTCACAACCTACAGGAAGGAGCTGGTGGGTCATTCAAGCAGGCTGGGGCTGGTGGAGTGGCAACCCACGGCTGCCAACATCCTCTTCAGCGCTGGCTATAACTACAAGGTGATGGTGTGGAACCCGGACACAAAGGAGTCTGTAATTGAAAGCCCCATGGGCCAATCACATGTCACCAAGATGTGATCCTTTCCATGTCCTACAACACCAATGGCAGCTTGCTGGCTACCACCTGTAAGGACTGCAAGATTCGTGTTGTCAACCCCTGAGTAAGGATCGTCCTCCAGGAAGCCATCTACAAGGGGCACCGGGATAACAAAGTGCTGTTCCTGGGGAACCTCAAGAAGCTGCTATCCATAGGTACATCCAGATGGAACAACCTGCACATGGTCCTGTAGCCAGACCCTAGGGCGTGTTTTGGCAGACCTGTAGCCAGCCCCCAAGCACTCTTGACTACAGGTTCTCCTACAAGGCCCTGTGGAACCAGGACAACCTTTGTGTGCGCATCACAGAAGAGGACCTGGATGGCTCCTCTGGTGTGTTCTTTCCCTTCTATGACTCAGATACCAGCATGCTGCACATTATGGGGAAAGGATATGGGAACATCTGGCACTATGAGGTGAACACTGACAAGCCTTACCTGAGCTACCTGACTGAGTACAACCCACAGGAGGGGATCGGTGTCATGCCAAAGAGAGGTCTCGATATATCTTCCTGTGAGATCTTCTACTTCTACAAGCTGATCACTACCAAAAGCCTCACTGAGCCTGTGTCCATGATTTTACACCAGATTTCAGAATCCTACGAAGAGAATACCTACCTGCCCACGGCAGCAGCCCAGCCCTCCCTGGCAGGCCATGAGTGGCTCAAAGGAATGAACAGAGCCCATCATGATGTTCCGTAGACCTGGCTCTGAACTTCTGGACGACCGGCCACTGCTTCCAGAGAAATCTGTCTCCAATTTTATGGTCCAAGTTTAAAACCCGGCCCTTGAAACCCATGGCACAGCTGGCGACAAATGACAGCCATACACCTTGCTCTCTGCTGCAAGGGAAGGCTCCAAAGTGGGCCACAGAGCAGCGGCTGGAGGAGAAGTTATGGCTCACCAATGACTTTGATGTTTTCCAATGTCCCCCACCAAAGAAGGAAAATGAGCTGCTGCAGATGTTTTACCTACAACAGGAGGAGATCCAGAGACTCCGGGAGCTGTTGATCCAGAGAGAAGTCCAGACCAAGCAGCTGAAACGGAAGTTCAAGTTAAACCTGCAGATGGGCTTAGGACAGTTCTGAGCAGAGGACTCTGCCATCCATGACCTCAGGGACAAGAGTAGGCTTTGTGGAGAAGTCCAGAACCAAAGCACAGGTCCCCGAGAACAACCACTATTTCTATGTTTTATACCAGAAAAGAAAACTCTCCGTCGCTGAAAGAGATCTCAGTGGGACTTGGTGCCGCTTTCCTGTTGCCTTCTCATAGCAGCGGTTTTTACCCTGACTGGCTTAGATTGTACCCTGCCTTCTGCTGAATTCTGGTTCTAAGGGTTGGTGAGGAACTATGACCTCCCAGAGGGGGAAAGCTAGGTAGAAAGATGAGGAAGGACTGGGTGTGGTTTGCAACTCTGGTCATAGAGTAGGGGGTGGTTTTGATCGGTGAGCTCGATCTTAACAAATGGCTCCCATCTCCCATCTCCATTAGCTGATTTAGGAATACATACTTGACTGTGATATTATTTTTTTAAAAGTTTGAAAACCACTGACCTGCCTTAATTTCCTCATTCTGAGGCCCAGAGAGAGAGACACACACCATCTGTTTCCTGGTAGGGCTGGACTAAGGTCCTATCCTTCTGTGTCTGTTTGGCAGTGCTGTTTTCAGTCCCCACTTTAGGAATCCATTGGTTCTGACCTCAGCTATGTCCTCACTTACCTGGTTACCAAGGAATTCTCTCGCTGGTCTCAGTTTTTCCATCTGAACAAGGGGGAACTTCCAATGAGCTGCCTCCTCTATGGGTTGCCACAAAATACTTGATTTTGACCATGCATGTGGTTTGCCGACTTGGGCTTCATGAAGAAACTCAGGCTGGTGTGGGGAGCTCAATCTGAGAGGAATGAATGAAGATTTGGCCCAATTCTAAACCTCAGACAGGTGGAAAATCCCATCCTTCCAATCGGAATCAGCCAGATGGGAGAAGACAGTTCCATAGGTAGGGACCCCGACATCAGAGCTGTGTCCATGTCTGTTGATTCCAGAGCCTGGCACTCCCGGGAGAGCAGACACAGACTTACACACAGGCTATCAAAGGCCTCTGAGAGGCAGGTGGACCCCAGTACTGGAGGTGGCCAGGCCTTGTGTCTGCCTACCAGGAAGGGCTTTGGTTGACTGGATTAGGTGAGAAATGGGACCAGATAGCTTCTTGTCACAAAACCTGTTCTCCTCCCTTGTGTGTCCTGTGCCCTGTCTGGGGTTTTCTCTCTTGGTAGTCAGTCCAGCAGTCTAGCTAGTGCCTAAGAAGAACAGAGACAAAACTTACTTCCAAAGCTTACCACACACACACACACACACCACACATTCACACACACCACATATACACACACATTCCACACACACACACACACACACACACACACACCACACATACACACACATTCCACACACACACACACACACACACAAAGTAGAAAGGAAGAAAGGAAGAAAAAGGAAAGCATGAGATGGAGAGAGAGAAAGAGAGAGAGAGAGAGAGAGAGAGAGAGAGAGAGAGAGAGAGAGAGAGAGAAATAGAGAAAGAGAATTAGGGTGTGGGATTTTGAATCTTTAAAGCCCACCACAGTGACACATTTTCTCTAAAGAGAGAGAGAGAGAGAGAGAGAGAGAGAGAGAGAGAGAAAGAAAAAAGAAAAAGCTCACCAGAGGTAGAGGATACTGGAAATATAAGAGTCATAGGGCTGCTCCCCAGGGCAATGTAAGTTCTGTACTGAGTTTCAGGCATATGGTTTTGAGGGTCATAACCAATGCTGATCTGGGATTTTCATTGATACAATATCCATTGATTTTGAGTAACATTCTTTTGAGTAACTCCAAAAAATATCATTGTTCTGCCAAACTTGACTTAGTTGTACTTTCTGAGATAAATAGAACTGTGTTTCCCTAAAATAATTTTTTTATTGTTGTTTTTAGAGACAGGGTTTGTCTGTGGCTTTGGAGGCTCTCCTGGAACTAGCTCTTGTAGACCAGCCTGGTCTGGAACTCACAGAGATCCGCCTGCCTCTGCCTCCTGAGTGCTGGGATTAAAGGTGTGTGCCACCACCGCCTGGCCCTAAAATAAAATGTTATATGCAGGATATCTAAGGATTTATTTTTTGTGTTTCTTATTAGTAAAATACTTTCTAATATACAGTCTGGTTAGATTAATTATGATTTTGATTTGTATTTCCAAATCTAATAAATTTGAAGTTCCTTTAAAAACTGAATAACTAGCATTGTATGGTAATTTTGTTGCTAAAATGACCTTTAGAAATAATACATAGTTGATTTTCATTGGTAGAAATTCTGTTAATTGACGTTACAATGCAGTCTAAAACCAAATATTATTATATATTATTTGATTAATGTATTAACTACCATCCATTTTAGGAGAACTTCCTTTCCTTACCTCAGATATAATTTTATTGAATCTATATTCTTGAAAGGAGCCAAAATCAAAGACATGGGTGATGCCTCCTTAGATTATAATTTTATTAATATTTTGTGTCCATATACCTTCAATACTATAACATGAGATGTTATCACAACTCTATATCCTGAGTATAATATTTTAAGGAAATACTTGATTACTTCTATTATTTCCTACCAAAGGATTATTTTAGTAAAGCATATTTAGAAATTTAAAAATATATAGTTTGACCAAGAAAAATTTCTGTCTAGACAGGCTGATTTTTAGACATAGTTTCTAAGATTGGAATTAAGACTTATTTTTTCTTGTGCATATGTTTCTAATGTCAGAAGTTTATACAGTCAACTGATAGTGACCTTATGAGAATGAGAAATGCACATATCTTTAAAATTAATATTCTCAGAATATATTCATAGATACAGTTGTATAGAGTGACCTTAATGTGTTCTTTGGGTTCATCAGTGATGAGACCATATATTAAAACATAAAACTTTTAAATAGATAAAATAATGCAAACTTAGTTTTAATTCATTAAAATTTCAATTACAATTATAAATTAAACAATATCATGTAATTCTACACATTTATATACATAGTTGTGCTTTGTTACATTAAGAAACTATATTTCAATCAGGAAAATCATACAAATTAACTTATTCAGAATTCTGTTTACTTAACTAGCTGGGGAGATCGCATGATCACCAAGCTGTTTTTCCAAATACTAGCACACTCAACTTTTTAAAATGTGGTAATGGGACTGTATTTATACTCTCCTTCGAAGTAAATAAAACAAAACAAAGATAATTCAATGACCAAAATGTGTATTAGTCTGCAGCTTAGCATACTCATGCCCTGCTCAAACAATTTTCCATTTAATTGGGAGGTAAATTCATTTGAATCATTATAAATGACCGACCAAAAGCTAACCTGACAAGTTTTTAAAATTTAGAAAATACTGTTTTCTGAACATGTGTTCACTTCACGATAAACACATGAAATATAATCTGAAATGTGAGGTATTTGTGTAAATGAGGCAGTCAGTCATGAGCAGGCCCTCTATTGAATGAGGTTAACATGACCGTGACACAGTATTTTGTAAAAAAAGATTGCAGAAACCCACTTGTTTCTTTCTTAGGTGTGTCAATACATCTTGGTTTTCATCTTGACAGAAGTTTGAATTAAATAATGTATGAGCCACCTGTGACAGGTATAAAGAAATTCACTCAGAGTCTTCATTATTGCCGTCCCCTCTTCTAAATCCCCCCAGTCTTTTCAGATTTGATTCCTTTGCTACTTCTCAACCAATTCTCTCAGCTTTCTGCCATTCTTCTCTTCCTGTAGACTAATTTGTACTTCCCACGAGTTTGTGGACCTCTCTGGAGTTAGGTCTGTGGAATTCCACAGAAATGTTGCCTAATTCCTAGATGTACATTCTTAGGGAAAACTGACTCCATTTCTCTCAGAATTCAAAGCTCCATTTTAGGGGAGAAAATCATGCCAAGTATGAGGAACTATTCTAAATGTGGGCAGTACATTATGATGACAAGATGAAATGAGATTTGAGAGAAAAGGCTTTTCATCACACCTTGTTGCCTTCCCATCGTCCTTTGGCGTTCATTTGCCATATTGCCAAATTCATTGACCTTGTTCGTGAGTTTATCTACTTTAATGCTTACACTGTGTCTGCTACTTTGTTGCTCAACACCAGTTTAGAAATTTCTGAATAAATGATATATTAGGATTATCTCAAACTTTTGTGTGGAAGAGGCTACAGTTGAGCTATGTAGACCTTATCATGTAAGTCATTATAATAAATCATCTTTTTAAATATATATTCTTTCTAGGGACATATCCTTCCAGTCAGAATAATACACTAGGTGGTGGGTGTGGGAGTGGGGGTTGGCTTTTCCAGTATCTAGTGCACCTACATCTTCACCTTGGACTTTCTAAGCACCTCACCAGTGACAAATGAAGTTCTGTTATTTATGAGACCTTCAGCTTATGCTGTTAGAGAAATCTGAACATTCTAAGACACAGTCACACTAAAATACGTTCTGTGTCAGAAGAGTTTCCCAGAAACATTATAATGTCTTTCCAGGCATGAGGACGCATTCTTCCATAGCAGCAGCCTAAAGGAGTTTTGAGCATCCTCCTTATTCAGTAGTTTGATCAATACACATCTCCATTTTCAACTCAGCGTGTGAACAGTCATAAAAGGAGAGCTACAGAACATGTTTGCCATCTCTGGATTTAGCTAAAATGCTCACGGATTTCTCTTATATTTTCATACTGTTTTCCCAAATTACTCTTCCTTTCAACCCTTTTAGAAAGTCAAAATATCTCTCCTCTACTGTTTCAGAATGAATTTGTTGAATATTTTATGAAAGAGGCAGTGTCCTTAAAGGAAAAGAGTTTCTGTGAATTGTTACTATGGAATAAACCACAAGAAACTCAAGTCAGTTCTCAGAAAATATTTTCCATGCTTGTGTCATAAATGTCCCCTAATACAGAAAACCCATGTGTGTTCAAAACAGCCTCATTTAAAATTTCTTGTAAACAATTCGCAACATTAATTACTAATTGTTTTTTGTTGATGCTTTCTCCAAGAAGAACCTTGGTTTTGTAAAACTAATAAAAGTTACATATAAACTCTCTGTGAAATATGTGTATTCAAATTTTGTGCTGAAATTAAGTGTGCAAAACATACTCAAGCTTACCCTGAAGGAAAATAGAATTGTATTAGACTGTCCCTCTTAGTAATTAGAAAACATTTATAAGCATAATATAATATTTTTCAGTTTAATTAAATGCTCCATGGGATTATGTCTTTCATTTTAACAGATATTATATAAATGTAAATATAGGCAATATAACTTCAAACCATAATAAGAATGAAAGAAATATATTTTGGAAAGCCCCTTTGATCATTTCAAAAGAAGACATTTGGCCCATAATTAATATGAAGAATAGGACTACAAAATTTAAACTATAGAATTAATTGCATAATTATAATTTTGTGTACAGAGAAAGACAGAGATTGTGTGAGAAGAGGATGAGAGATATTGGATGAGAGAAAGGAAAGCACATAACAATATGGAATCAGAAAATATTTTTCTAGTACTAACCAAATTATCTCATACATTTAGTTTTTGGTATTAGGTCAAAAATAATTAGCCCAGGAACATGTGGATTAGTTTTCAACTTTAATTGTATGCTATTCTTGTCAACTTTGTGGTGGGAATTCAATGTGCTAGTTATTTTTACATGTAATAAATATCCTGTATATACTTATCTTCATTTCAAGTTGTGCAATTGCAATTTGCTTACAAATTTCTTCCTGACGTTCTAAAAGTTTTTAGACTTGGGATGTATTTTGCAAGAAGATCAACTGGAATAGATTATATCTTAAAAATATTCAGTAATTTACCTCATTTACACAATGACAGTTTTTATAAAATCATCAGGGAAACCTTCCTTGTTACATATTCAGGGTGGTGTTTTGCAAAAAGAAAATATTGTTTACATTTTGCCTATTAATTGTGTACTTCCTTACAGTTGTCATTTGTTGGACAAAACAAAGAAAGTCTACCTTCATGCACAGTTATCATTAATATCTTGAAATTGGAGTTTTTTAGTAGGTCTTGGGTCTTAATTCTTATTGCTCTACTCTTTATTAATTAGATTCTAGAAGAAGTAAGATACAATATTAAACTATTTAGCCTATTTAGAATCTGACATTTGGGCTTTGTGCATATATCTATGTGTGAATGAGTTCTGCATTTGCACTTATGAATGTGTGAAAGCCTGTGGTCAAAATTAAGAGATTTTCATAAATTGTTCTCCACTTTTTGAAGGAATTTTTCTCTCATACTAATGAGTGGGAGACTAAAGTAGTCCTCACTCCACTTCTCCACGTTCCTGTCCACATACCTCCCATCTCTACTTTTACTTTTTGAACCATGGTCTTGCATTAAACTAGAAGCACATCTTTGCAGCTATGTTAGTTGACTAATGAGCTACATGGACACTCCTGTCTCTACTCAGACAGAAAAGGCTAGGGTAACAGGAAGTTGCACGGTACCTTAGGCTTGCAAGTCTCTTTACTGACCCTGACATCTCTCTAGGCACTGCTCTTATCCACAGGGAAATTAAAGAAAATCTGGTGTGGCATAAACACAGTTGAATTAATAAATACATTGGGTAAGGAATTGGCAGAAATTCCTTCAGCTAGAAATATGGATCCATTCCTTAATCTAGCTTTGATTCTTCTCTGAGTCCTTGGAATACCTGAATCTCCTAAGAAAGTCACAATATAGTGCAGTAATCTTCAAGTTCACCATGGTGCCTTATTCCTTATTCGAGGAAACATCCAAAGCACTTTGAAATTTCTAGGCTTTATTTTCTAGGGAAGTGAGTTAACTCTCTGTCCATAGCAACTTACCTGGAATTTGTAGTGGCTGAATGTGGTTAACACAGGCATTATTCTATCAAATCAAGTGTTGGAATAAAAATAATTTCTCTTACAATTTCCTGGTATTATACAATTACAAGCCAGGTACTTGAGGCAATCTATTCACCATTATATCAAGAATCAAGATTCAAATTTTAAGCAATTGGAATAAATTTCTGTGGTTATCTGGATGATAACTTGTAATATTTAATTCTAAGACTAGTGAAGCTTCCAGATTCACTCTAATGGCTGAGTGCATCTATTTCATTATGTGAAAAAAACTGAAGCAGATGTACCTATAATAATGACCTATAAGAAATTATGATTACATTTTGATAAAACATAATACAAGTCACTTAATGTTCCTTCCGTAATCTCCTCATCAATATAGTATTCTACTATTGTTTCACGTGGTTGTTTCAATAAATTAAAGGGAATGTAATCACAACACTGACAATTGGGAAATAAATTTTTTCTTTCTAGATTTTATTTACTTATTGATATCTCTAGGATAATCTCATTTTAGATTGGATATTTTAAGTAAACAGAAAATACAAATTTCACAATGATGTGAATTATTTTATCTTCATATTTTTCCTAATCATATACTTTTGGAAAAATATACACAAGCAGCAAAAACAGTTTCAGTGGGTTATATTCATATAGTTTTACACACTCATGCAATACACATATGTAACAGTAATAATAAATTGAGGCTTTTAATTTGAGAGTGAGTGGACTATAATAGTGGCTAGAAGGAAGAAAAGGGAGATGAAATTTATGCAATTTGATTATAATTAAAAATATTTGAAGATATTTTTCTAGCTAATGAAATAAAACCTAAGATACATGTAAGTCACTAAGGAAATATTTGTGAATAATTGGGTTATTTTCCACTTAATGAATGTCTCATATATTAAAATTTAACTTACTTTTGGTTTTAAGCTTAACCTTAAATGGCTGAGGTATCACTTCTAACTAGAGACAGAGGTAGATCCTTATTGCTAAAGAAACCATCTGTTTCTACCTCAAGAGTTGGAGGAATTGAGCTTTAACTACCAGTAAGACTCTTTACTAAAGACCAGCTCTCATGTCATTGGAAAGTATTGTGCAGTCTGCCAAGGAATAATCAAGTGAACTACCCAAAACTGGTTCCTACTATACATAGCATTTATCAGCATGACAGGATATCTCAGTTGTACAATAGTTGAAAATAACCAACAACTTTCTAACCGCCCTAAGGCACACTCTACAGGTGAGAATTCAAGCACAGTTCTTTTAACACAGTCAAGTCTTCTGGCTTATTGACTACTAAACCTAGTGGAGAACTCCACTATTGCTAGTTTCCCAAACCAGTATAACATTTACCCACATTTTTTGTTGTTATTTGAAACAGGGTTTCTCTGTAGCTTTGGAGCATGTCTTAAAACTCACTCTTTAGACCAGGCTGGCCTCAAACTCACATAGATTCACCTGTTTCTCCCTTCCAAGTGATAGGATTAAATGTGTATGTCACCAGCACCTGGTTTATCTATCTGCATTCTTAATACTTAAGCTTTTACCCCACCGATAAGTATAGTTCCCATCTTTCATTATAGAGGCTTCTTTTTGCAGCAAATGGAGAACTTTAAATGTTGTGGTATATTAGTTGAAGATTTGTTACATTTTTTTATGCTGCAGAACATTTGTTTAATGATGCAAAAATGTGTTGCACTCTTTTATGTTGCATTTGTTTAACTCTATGAGGCTGTATTATCTGCAATCTAAAACACCTGATTGGTCCAATAAAGAGCTTAAAATCAAATAGTCACACAGGAGAAATGGCTGGCAGGGTTGACAAGCAGAAAGAATAAATAGGAGGATAAATCTGGAAAGAGAAGTTTGAGAAACAAGAAAGGAAGGAGAGAGGATTCCAGGTGCCAGGCACATAGCTACAGGGCAAGTCAGAGAGCAAAAAGCAAAGAATTGTATACAGAAATAGAGAAAGGTAAAAGCCTAGAGTCAAAGGATATATTGGATAATTTAAGGTAAGAAAATCTGGGTACAAAAAAGCCAAGCTCATGACAGGCATTCATAAGTAAGTGTAATCCTCTGCATATTTATTTGGTAGCTGGGTGTCAAGCTTCCAATGACCAAACAGTAAAAGGGGGTAAGCAACAGCATTTATAGAAAGCCACAACTCCTGAAAATGCAGAGAATATCTGACCAAGGGGTATTGAGCTATAATTATTACATCTACAAATGATTCTAACACTCATGGCACAAGGAACATGAAAGATCATTGAATGGAAAATATTGTAATACCAAGAGGACCATGACAGGACTTCTGATGGGAGATAATGTCTTCTAGAGAAGACAAGGAGGCTGCAGCCAGGAATTTAAAAAATATGACTTAACAAAATACATACAATGTTAATACAAATTGACATTCCATTATAGATGGAAGGAGTCTCAAAAGGTCCAGTGGCGGCTAGATGAAGAGCTATAAGCCATCAAGTCCTGCCAAGAGAGGAAAGAGCAGCCTTTCCTATTGATAGATGAACCACATAAATAATTATCCAGTAAAAACTAGTCATTCCTAAAACCATACATAGTAGTAAAGCT